>NC_068938.1:116416315-116546063 GCF_016801865.2 Culex pipiens pallens
GTCAGGGGTGGTGAATTTCTTTGAGAGATCGAAAGTGATCTAAAAGTGGATAAAATGTGATTCGTTCATGAAAATTGAAAGTCGTTGCAACGCACTTTTGTGAAATGTAAATAGAGATGTCTACCAATGTTTTGGGATTCATTTTAATAATTTATTTTAATTTGTAGTGCATGTCTACTTTTTAATTTATTTATTTGTATTTGTTTATTTGGCCAATTAGTTTAATTTTTGTATATAATTTTGATTGATCTGTGATTGGTTATCACTGGGAAATGCAAAAATCGCCTAAAGTGAGGCTTGTACATAAACAACGTGACCATTTGCGCTAATCCACGAACCAGAGGGGTGCCGAAGATGATTTTGGAAATGCTAGTCGTTTAAAAAAATGTTCATGAACTTCGTGCATTCACATTTTTTCGCCGGGGTAGTGAATAGTGTAACCGTTGGTCACAATTCTTGACGAAGGAAAGTTTCACTTCAGTATTTTTATTACCATCTCACTACACTTAACAGTGGGATGGGGCAAATCTCTCAGTGTATGCGAGGCTGAAGCCCACCAATTTCCCGGTGGGGTGTCCTGACAGCGCAGCTGTTGACACATTGGGAATTGGTGGGAAAATGGACTCGGGAAAACCAAAAAGAAAGCTCGATCTGGGGAAGATCGGGCTCTTGTGATCAGGCTTCCGAGCGGACTAGTCGCACTCCAAGTGGCGGTAGTCAAGCGCCCCCACAACGGCGGAACCCGGAGGTTCCGCGAGTGCAAGTCCGTCTCGGATTGGTCGGCCTAGGCAGTGTGAGTCGCCTGCGCTTCTGCCTACGTCTAACCGTAGTAGGACCACCCCCGTCGTCTGGCGCCTCCCCGCGCCATCAACGTCAAGGACGACAGCTCTCAGGCCGCTGGCCTTAATCGTTAAGGAGAGTCCCCTCTCGGCAGCCCGAATCAGTGGACTCTGGGGCTGCCGATTCGCCAACGAGGGAAGAAGCCTGCCCGACGAAGCCAGCAACGCCCGCTGTGCGTCCATCCGACCCGGCACGAAGTCCGGAGACCACCGTACCGGCCGCGAAGGCCGTAGAACCGCTGCATCCGGCGCCGAAGACCGGACAACCGCAGCGCAGAACAACAAGCCACCGTCAGCCAGAAGAACAAGCCCCCCCCCCCACGAGCGGGACAGTTCCAGCCGCGGAGTGTGAGCGAAGGAGCTCCTCCGGCGGCGACCATCCGGCACGAGAACCAGCTGAGCTGCGCGGTAAGAGTGCCCCAAACCACCTACACTTCACACAACCCACACCCACACCAAACAAATCACCCAATAAAGTGCTGAAGTGGAATCGAAATCGTGTTTTTTCTGTGTGATGAAAGTCTGCCTAGTAGCAATGCCGACCCTGAGTGATGAGTAGTCAGTAGCTTTGGTCTACGATTACTTGGGAAACGGTCTCAGCCCTGAAAAGGACTTGAGCTAGCCTAAAACCCCTTGATACTGAAGGACAAATAGTTTCAAGGTATCCCCTTTTTTCAATGATTTCAACAAGCTTGCTGCCCTGACCACCGTGAACCGTATACACATTTCAAAACGCATGACCCCGTCAAACTCACTAGTGCCGTTTGCGGTGGAACCGTACCTAACGTTTAAGGCGCAGCCGCAGGAGGGGGGAGGCAGAGGGGGGGGGGGTTTATTTTATGTTTTTCATTAAAAATAACAATCCAAAAAAAAACATAAAAAACATGGAAATACAAATATAGAAAAAAACCCCGCTTGACACGTCCTGGTACAGCTGGCGAAGATCGCGTTCCGGTCGGTCGTGTTGCACGTGTGGCACCGGAAAAAGTCGTGCATCGGGAAGGACGTATGCGAACTGATCTTGCACAGAAATTACCACCCGGATACGGCCTCCTCCACCTCGTCCTGTAAAATCGAGACAAATGATGAGTTGGATTTCTCCGATCGGTTTTGCACTGAACTTACTTGGTTGTTGCCACGGGTGATCGGCTGGACACCACTGGCCAGACACAGGCCACCGAATTTGTTGTTGAAGATCTGGTTGAACTCTATCGTAGCGGTTACATTGTTAGTAATCTCGACGCCGGGTGCCAATCAGTCAAACTCTGGGTTGAAATCACATTCCAAGATGCAGATACCGCCGTCCCGACCGCCAAAGACCTTGTTCCGTTTGAGCATTGCATTCGATTACCTAGTCTTGATCCACATGCCGGCCATAGCATTGTCAAAGATCTCGTTCTGTTTTAGCAGGCCCAGACCTCCGATTCACACCAGAACTCCACCGTTTTGGCCACCCCAAATCTTGTTCCCGCGGATCACCGGGTTGCTACCGGTACGGATTTGCACGTCCGAGTACAGGTGATTGACGATTGTCACAAAAGTACGAGCCAACTTGTTTACCAGAGTTGATGAAGATTGTTTATGTTATGAACTTTGTTTGTAAACAAGCCGCAGCGCGCGCTTTTGCATTGACAACCACGACTCGTGACCACACTGAAATAAATTTTATGAAGGAATCGCGTATCGCCGTAAATATGGATGCACATACGGATTAACATATGCGATATAAGCCATATATGTAAAGTGATCACCTCGTGGATGTTCCACATAATTTATGAGAACATGTGTTGCGTTTAAGATAAATTTAGGCCTAAAATGTAGTTTTTGCCCATAGTCGCCGTAATATGTTAAGTTCAGGTTACACTAGTTTAGCTACGTAATAGTGAGAAGCCCAAGACTCGCTTGAGAATGCGCGAAGAGCCTGAGATTTCCCTGCAGTCGGCTGCACGCTTGCCAATATTTCCGACAACTCAACAAAAAGGGAAATCCAACCAGCACGACCATGCCACGTCGTACGATCGAACAGTCACCTGCATACACCCATCGAGAGCGGAGCCTCGCTCGATCGCGTCTCGCCAGCCGACATCAGCAGCTCGCCGAGCCGGATAAATCAGCGCTCGGAAACGGTAATTTACGTAAGGGGCACGAGGCCGGACAGGACGGCACGATACGCCGCAAAGCCCGAACGAAACTACCGGTAAGTCGTGGTCGAGGCGGACAATTGGCACACCATTTAGTTGTCGCATTTCCCAGATTGGCAAGCCGTCCAGCGAGCGTCCCAAAAGTGTCTGGTTCACCTCACCAAGCTCGTGACGCCAAGGTCGACGGCGAAACACCGCCAGCCGCGTTTGAGGCCCGACGTGAGTGCAGAAATCGAGGTCAAGCGGACAGCCAATCATTAAATCTCTTTTCCTAGGCGCACACGGAGGCACGCCAGCGCCGTGTCGAAGGACGAGCCCGATCTAAAGCGGACGCGCGAGGCAGAACTCGAGAGTGGAGGCGGCAGGAGAGACGCATCGCATGCCAAAAACCACAAGTAAGCGAGGCATTGACAATTGACGCTGTACTTCCACTAAGATCACCCTATTCACAGGAGATCGAGGGTCACCACAAACACGCGCACGACTGAAGCGAGATTCAGTGTCAAGGTCACGCCGACGAGGAAGCAAGTCGTAAGTTAGCTCCAGGCAGGTGGTGCATCACCAATACTAACAAAGGGCTCTCTTTAAACAGTGAGAACGGTGCTCGAAGCACGCGGAACACCACTAGAGGACCTGAAGCTAAAAAGAACGCCCCCGAACCGTACGGGGTAAGATTGAGCCTGAATCAAGGAGTAAGCACATGGAGCTGACGACTTTTGTTTCCACAGGGCGTTTATACACCGTTTGTTTTGTGCTCGAGGGCCGACCGACTGCACAGGTCGTGCCGCGGCAGTTTTGTCAGCGAATACCATCGGCGGAGATCGAGTAGAGGCGTCGAGAAGAGGCCGTCGAAGTCGCGCGTGGCGCCAGGACACGGAGGGTGCCAACGTCGTACGCAAACGCCCAAACATCGCCCACCGAGAAGCACGAGTTTGGCACGCAAGCACACCAGCACGTGGCGCGCAAGCACGCACGTACGCAGAGCGCGTCGCGAGGACGCGGAGCGCGTGGTGCGAACGCGACGCCGAGGCTGGAGCACGAGCTGATCGACGGGGGCCAGGACGTGCGGCTACGGCATGGCGGCAGAAAGCGCGCGAGGACGGGTAGGGATTAGATGGGCCCATCTGTGAGTGAGTAGGAAGACATGTGTTGTCCATTAGCGTAAGAAAGCAGGGAACAGAGTTTGGCAGGAGAAACATTATTATGTAAACTACTAGAATAAAACATGGCAACTTAGTTCACACGCACACAACTACTTTTAGTTATTTTGGCTTGCTAGTCGGGAGCGTCAGCGATTGCGCTCAGCTGAACGGATCCTAATCAACAATGGCGCCCAACGTGGGGCCATTTGGCATTTTGGTTCGGAATTTGGAGATTTGCATAAATTGTGGCACGCAAATCGTTTTTCTTTTTGGCATTTTGGCGCAACATTACTTCAATTTTGGCTCATCATTTAAAATTTAAGATGGATCCGATGAGGAAATACAATATGAACTGGGAATAAGACATGTACTACATTTGTGCTCGCTTCCTCACCGCGTTAGAGTAGCGCGTTTGAGGGCCATCATCCAACAAGATGAGGCTCGAGGAATCGTCCCTGAATCTGCGACACACTTTTTGTCCCCAGAAGACGATCTGAGGCAATGTCACAAAAACCTCACCGAACTCGTGACGTGGATAGAAAAGGCTATCGAGCATGAGCATGAGCATGAGCATGGTTGACTGCCAATGAGCTGCTACTCCATTATTGACGGATCAGCTGAAGTTACACAATGAACCAACAGATGAGTAGTGGGAGCTAATCATCCTCACTGTATAACCCCTGAAGATCTCTGCTTTAAGTCAATACCGGCGCCCCCCTCAAGGAGATGCAGTTCAACAAAGGTAGGAATGTTAGTCCGATAGTTGAAGTTGCAGACTCATCAGACAAAGAATTTGTCGCTCTATACCTGTTGACACCGCATGAGACCGTTGAATCCACAGCATCTTCTTCAAGCATCACGGGAAGTGGGGGAATTGTGTTAGTAGGGGAAGGAAAGGGAAAGTCAGGATTCATCTTGGTAGATGATATGACCAGAATGTGAACTGTGAACCATAATCGTTGCCTTCTGAGCTACGACGCTATGAGAAGGACTTATCATTCGCGTGCCATCCGAGCAACGATGCTTTGGGATGGGCTTTCAAAACGAAATGAAATTTGAATTAACGCATTATTCGGTAACGTACAATTTCAAATAGATCCGTCGTCGTGCCATCCGAGCCACGATGCTAAGGGAAGGGCTTTCAAAACAAAATGAAATTTTTAGCAACGTATTATTCGTTATCATGTAAACCTCAAATAGTGTTGATACACCGAACTGTTTCAATCGATTTAATGAAATTCTTCGCGCATGACTTCTTTGCAACCAACTTAACCACGAATTTACCCAGTCCGGACCGCGAACAACCGGTTCAACAACAGAAAGAAAATATATACACGACGACGCGAAGCCTTCTATCAATAAATTCAAGAATCTTCTATCACTTTCTCGAGGATTCTCGCGCGTCGATTCTTCAATCGATCTCCCCCACGAACACCACGCGATTGAGGGCCAAACTCCCAAGGCCACCACGCGACACTTTTTTCAATGAATTCCAGAATCTTCTATCACTTTCTCGCGGATTCTCGCGCGTCGATTCTTCAACCGATCTCCCCCACGAACACCACGCGACTGAGGGCCAAACTCCCAAGGCCACCACGCGACACTTTTTCAATGAATTCCAGAATCTTCTATCACTTTCTCGCGGATTCTCGCGCGTCGATTCTTCAACCGATCTCCCCCACGAACACCACGCGACTGAGGGCCAAACTCCCAAGGCCACCACGCGACACTTTTTTCAATGAATTCCAGAATCTTCTATCACTTTCTCGCGGATTCTCGCGCGTCGATTCTTCAACCGATCTCCCCCACGAACACCACGCGACTGAGGGCCAAACTCCCAAGGCCACCACGCGACACTTTTTTTCAATGAATTCCAGAATCTTCTATCACTTTCTCGCGGATTCTCGCGCGTCGATTCTTCAACCGATCTCCCCCACGAACACCACGCGACTTAGGGCCAAACTCCCAAGGCCACCACGCGACACTTTTTTCAATGAATTCCAGAATCTTCTATCACTTTCTCGAGGATTTTCGCGCGTCGATTCTTCAACCGATCTCCCCCACGAACACCACGCGACTGAGGGCCAAACTCCCAAGGCCACCACGCGACACTTTTTTTCAATGAATTCCAGAATCTTCTATCACTTTCTCGCGGATTCTCGCGCGTCGATTCTTCAACCGATCTCCCCCACGAACACCACGCGACTGAGGGCCAAACTCCCAAGGCCACCACGCGACACTTTTTTCAATGAATTCCAGAATCTTCTATCACTTTCTCGCGGATTCTCGCGCGTCGATTCTTCAACCGATCTCCCCACGAACACCACGCGACTCATGACGTGGATAGAAAAGGCTATCGAATCGAAAAACGTAACCTATCTGGTCCAGGCTAGGGCGCGTCTTCTTCACTATCGCGATCGCTTAGCAATCTTGCTTACAACGGAGAGACTGGCAGAGGATCACGAAGTTTGCTCAATGGTCGTTCAATTCTGCATCGAGGACATTGATGACACGTTGGGTAAGGCGAAGAAACGTTCAGAGATCAACACTAGCGGAGAAGATAACTCGGGTGCAGCGGACGGACAGAACAACGGGACGGCTCACGTCAATCCGGATCAAACAGAAAGACGAGACGAAGTGGGAACGGACGGTAACCCGCCGGGCCCAAGTAGCAATTTCCTATCATCGACGCAATCGGGAAACCGAGGCTTCAACATGGCGTGGAACAATCTGTTGAACCAAAACACCACACCCAGAAATCCAGAACCATCGCGACAACCAGATAACCTGGGAAACGATAACGGAGATTTGCTAAACATTTCAGAACGCCTTCCGGGTTACAACGAACACCAGAATGGAGGACAAGGGACTGTAAACAACAATAGACATGGAACGGGAATAAGCACTGGTCAAAGCCATCTTGGAGGGCAGGCGAACCATGGTCTAGGACAGCCACTAAACAGCAACCAAACTGGACTGCAAAGCGGCCAAGGCGCCGGTTTTCTGGGAAATCTAGCTGATGGTTTGCTCGGAGGTCAAGGACCCGGATTTTCCGGAGGTCTTTCACTGGGACGGAACGGAGCTCAAGCGGGTTCATACGGTGGTCGCGCAACTGGATTCCATGCAGGTCTAGCAGCTGGTTTCTACGGAGGCCGGACAGCTGGACTCTCCAATGGTCAATCAACCGGTTCCTACGGAGGTCAAACAACTGGAACAGGCGGCGCAAACGGAAGCCAATCGACAGGGCTTTTTGGAAGACCAACGACGGGACAGGACGGAGGACAAGCAGATAGCTTTAGAGGAGGTGCTGGAGCAGGGCTTAACAACAATCAAGGCGGTGATCCGGGCGCTGGTCAAGCATCAAGTGCAAACGGAGATCAAGAAAGGGTGAACGAACGAAACTATCGCTGGAGGGACGAATTGTTGAACTGGATGAGAATGAACGAACAACAACGACAACAGCAAATGCAAAACGAACAGTACCAACAACAACAGTACCAGCAGCAACAGTTTGAACAACAACAGTACCAGCAGCAGCAGTATCAACAACAACAGCGTTGGCAGTTCGAAGAGAGAAGACCCTACAAAGCGATTCACAACTGGCCGTTTCGCGTGTGTCTTGCGAACCTTCGTGGTGAACGGACACTAGAGCTGCGGTATTTTTTACTACCTAAGCTCAGAGTTATTTCAAACAAAATTCACAGTCTTTTTAAAGACTACCTGAGTTACTTTCCAAAATTCTAAACAGTCTTTTCAAGACTAACCCCACCTGAAATTTTGTTGTATTTTACAAACGAAGCCATCTTTTTAAGAGAACTTTGCTTGCAAAATGCGTCAAAACAAAGGTAAACGCAAATCTTCTGAAGATTTGGTCGTTACGTCGGTGAAGCGTTTGAACGCTAAATCGGCTAACGGAAACAGAAAAAGAAAACAGCCTCATCCGAGGTCTGATTCTGATTCTGAAAGTGAGGTTAATTCTCCAATTCCATTGGCAAACGGTTTCGGTGTTTTATCCGAAACTGTGGACAAGGATCCTTCTCCTCGTACTGAGCCTTCTGCCGTCGAGAAACGAGTAAAGGCTCCGCCAATTGTAGTGACTTCCGTCTCCGATTTAGCCAGCTTTCGAACGCAACTGAAGAATTGCAAGGAAACTTGCAATTTGAAGGTTTCGTTCCAGCTTGGTCGAAGAGGAGAATGTCGCTTGTCGACGGAATCTTTACAAGATCACCAAACTTTTGTTGGTTATTTGAAAAACCACAAACACAATTTCTACACGTATGAGACCAAGAATGCTCGTCCATTCAAGGCGGTCCTGAAAGGTCTCTCCAACGACTTGTCGGTGGATGAGATCAAAAACGAACTTAAGGTGTTGCTTGGCTTTGCCCCATCCCAAGTAATACCAATGAAGAAAAAATCAAACGGGAATATTTCTCGCTTTGGTTTGACTTCACAATTTTATCTGATTCATTTCAACAGAAATGAAATCAACAATTTGAAACTTTTGGACAAAGTTCAGTTTTTGTTCCATGTACGGGTAAAGTGGGAGCATTTTAAGAAACATGGCGGTAATGGCCAGAATCTGACCCAGTGCCGGCGTTGCCAGGCATTCGGTCACGGTACTGATCATTGCGCCATGGTTCCAAAATGCATGGTTTGCGGGGATTCTTCTCACGACAAGGACAATTGTCCCGTGAAAGAAGTCACCCAATTTAAATGTGCAAATTGTGGTGGAAATCACAAATCAAATTTCTGGGATTGCCCCATCAGAAAAAAGGTTTTGGATTCTCGTGCTAAGCATCAGCCGAAATCCAAACCGAAATTTTCTCAAAGTCAGGTTGTACCTGCATCTTTGAATCAAACGTTCGTGCTGTCTCACTCGAACAATACCCCTACCATGGAAAAGTTAGGTAACAGCAATGGTATTTCTTATGCCAACGTCGTTTCGGGTTCGGGTTCATCTACGAATTTTAAATCCTCTACCAATTTTCAAATTGGGCAGGTACCTCAAATTTCATTTGAAAATTTTTCTTCTGGCAACGCTTTGGGATCTTCTGATCTCGGCGATGTTACGTTTGAAAAAATGACTTTTTTGCAAAACTCACTGTTTGGTTTGATTCAAACAATGAGTAATGCTACATCCATGATGGAAGCTATCCAGATTGGATTAAAATTTGCGAATGATGTTGTTCTTACCCTGAAGTTTAATCATGGATCTAAGTAATTCCATCAATATTATGAATTTTAATGCTCGCTCTTTAAAAGCGAAAGAAAATGAATTTTTCAACTTTTTACGAGTTCATAACGTGCATGTTGCTGTTATAACCGAAACATTTTTAAAAACTGGCACTTATTTGAAAAGTGATCCAGATTATAAAGTTATAACCAATAACAGAATGAATCGAAATGGCGGTGGAGTTGCAATAGTTATCCACCGTAGTATGACTTATAGTACGTTATGTGACTTTAAGTTAAATGTTATTGAAAGTTTGGGCATTGAACTTGAATCTTCTTTTGGGAAAATTATGATTGCAGCTGCATATTTGCCTTTCCAATGCACTGGGGAAAATAAAAATTATTTCAAAGGGGATTTGAATAAACTTACTCGGCATAGATCTCGATTTTTGATCATCGGTGATTTTAATGCCAAACACCAATCTTGGAATAATTCAAAAGTAAATTCCAATGGTAAAATTCTATTCAGAGATTGCACTTCTGGTCTTTATTCGGTTTTATACTCCAACTTGCTTTTCTTCTGTTAGAAATCCATCAACAATTGATTTGGTTTTGACAAATCAAAGTCAGTATTGTGGTTCTTTAGTGACTCATGCTGATTTTGATTCTGATCATCTTCCAGTAACTTTTTCACTTTCTCATGAAGCAGTTACCAGACCCAATAGTTCTGTGTTTAATTACCACAAAGCTAATTGGGACAGGTATCAGCATCATATTGAGAATAATTTAAATCATGATTTTGTTTTAGAAACCAAAGCTGATATTGATTCAGCCTTGGAATCTTTAACTAATGCAATTTTGGATGCTAGGAATATTGCTATTCCTAAAGTCCAAGTCAAATTTGTCAAATCTTCAGCTTCTGATTCGTCTGAAAAATGTTCGCCGAAGACAGTATCAACGTTCTCGTGATCCTGCACTGAAACGAATTCAAAAAGATTTGCAAAAGGTTATTGACCACAGGTTCACTCTCCTGCGAAATGAAAAGTTCGCAAGAGATGTCGAACAAATTAAACCTTATTCCAAACCTTTTTGGAAACTTTCAAAGGTTCTTAAGAAACCTCAAAAACCAATCCCTTCTTTAAAAGATGGTGATAATATTCTATTAACTAATGGGGAGAAAGCTCAAAAACTTGCTCAGCAGTTTGAGAGTGCTCATAATTTCAACTTAAATGTTTTGAGTCCTATTGAAGATCAAATTTCAATAGAATTTCAGAATATTGTTGAACAAGAATTTTCATCAGATGAAGTTTTTAATACGGATCTGAATGAAATAAAATCTATTATCAAAAAATTTAAAAATATGAAAGCCCCTGGTGAGGATGGCATTTTTTACATTTTAATTAAAAAATTACCAGAAGCAACTTTAAGTAGCTTGGTCAAAATTTGCAACAAATGTTTTGATTTGGCATATTTTCCCAGTAGTTGGAAAAATGCCAAAGTAGTTCCGATTTTGAAACCGGACAAAAATCCTGCCGAAGCTTCAAGCTATCGGCCCATTAGTTTGCTTTCATCTATTAGTAAATTATTCGAAAGAATAATTCTTAATAGAATGATGACGCACATTAATGAAAATTCAATTTTCGCTGATGAGCAGTTTGGATTTCGCCTTGAGCATTCAACTACTCATCAGTTGTTGAGAGTTTCAAATTTAATTCGAAGCAACAAATCTGAGGGCTATTCTACTGGCGCTGCTCTTTAGACATAGAAAAAGCATTTGACAGTGTTTGGCATAAAGGTTTGATTGCGAAATTGAAAAGGTTTAATTTTCCGATTTATATCGTGAAAATTATTCAAAATTATTTGACGGATCGTACTCTACAGGTATGTTATCAGAACAGCAAATCTGATCAACTACCTGTACGTTCTGGCGTCCCTCAAGGAAGCATTTTGGGCCCAATTTTATACAATATTTTTACTTCTGACTTGCCTGATTTGCCCCCAGGATGTCAGAAATCACTTTTTGCTGATAATACAAGCATCTCCGCCAAAGGTAGAAGCCGAGGTAGAAGCCTTCGTGTCATCACAAGAAGATTACAAAAAAGCTTGGATATTTTCAATTCTTATTTGAAAGAATGGAAAATTACTCCAAATGCTGCAAAAACTCAACTTATTATTTTCCCTCACAAACCAAGGGCTGATTTTCTGAAACCAAAAAGTCATCACATTATAAAGATGAATGAGGAAAACTTAAAGTGGGAGGATCAAGTGAAATATCTTGGACTTGCTTTTGACAAAAACCTTACTTACAAGGATCACATTGAAAGTATCCAGGTTAAATGTAACAAATATATTAAATGTTTGTATCCACTTATAAACAGGAATTCTAGACTTTGTCTCAAGAATAAACTGTTAATTTATAAACAAATTTTCAGACCTGCCATGCTTTATGCTGTGCCGATCTGGACAAGCTGTTGCTTAACCAGGAAGAAAAAACTTCAGAGGATTCAGAACAAAATTCTGAAAATGATTCTGAAACTTCCTCCCTGGTTCAGCACCAGTGAACTTCATCAATTAGCCGAAGTTGACACTTTGGATGTTATGTCCAATAAGATAATTGATGCATTTCGACAAAAATCATTGCAGTCTTCAGCTGCATTGATCCGCTCTTTATATAGTTTATAAGTTAGTTTTAAGGTATCCCTTTTCCCTTTTGTACATGTAGGACCTCCTACATTTGAAATCACTGAACAGCGAAAGCTACAATATTTCATGAATAAATGAAAGTTGCTAGTATTTAAAATTGAGGTGAAAAGTCATCGATTGTGATTGGACACTCAATAATATTTTAACTGAATGAATGTACATGGAAAAGAAAAACTGAAAAAACTGTCCGTTTCGCTACAAAGGAGAAAAGGACCCCTCCGTGTACGCACGAGAGCATGCAGCTAGTGCTCAGTGCTCCATCGTTTTTTCGATTTTTTTCGCCGTAATTGATTGTGGTTACCCGCGAGTTTGCTTCTCCAGCATGCCAAAGGCCGGCCGTGGCTGTGGCAGTTCGAGTGCGGCCTCGAAAAACCCGCGAAGTTCGTCTACCGGCCGTGTGCAAAAAGGTAAACAAACCAACGCCGTGTCGACCGCCATCGCGCAGGGGAGCGTGAGCGCAGAAGGAATCGACAAAAAGTTACTACACCCCGGATATGTTCCAAGATCACCAGTGCGAACCCGTTCGGGTACCTCCGGTGCCACGACCAGTGGCACATCAACATCCGCCAACATTCCCATCAGGAACGAGTTCCAGATGCTGAGCGACGACGAAGAAAACAACAACAACACCGACGGTAGCACCACTACCGACGACGACGACGACGATGGTCGTGCACGGAAAAAAGTGCCGACGCCAAAAAAGAATAATTCTCCAACGGAACGAAGACCACCTCCAATTTTTGTTTTGGACACGTTGGCGGACGATGTTGACGAGTTGCTGGAAGGCCTCGGATATTGTCTGAAAATCGGTAAGTCGGCAGTGCAAGTGATCACACTGAATAAAAAGAACTTCGACCTGGTGTTTGAAGAATTGAAGCGTAGCAACTTCAACTTCTACACATTCAACCCCGAGAAGCCCCCTGTTAAGGTCGTCTTGATAACCCTATCAAGACCGCCCGATCTCCGACCTGAAGGGTCACCTTTCGGACGCCGGAATAAAACCGCGGGAGATTAAAGTGCTCTCGCGCAAAACAACGGTCACAGGTACGTACACTCTGTACCTGTTGTACTTCGACCGCGGCACCGTCAAGATCCAAGACCTGCGGCGGACTAAGACGTTGGACGGTTTTTGGGTAAACTGGCGGTTTTACACCAAGAACCCGACGGACGTAGCGCAATGCCACCGTTGCCAGAAATTCGGCCACGGCTCGCGGAACTGCAACCTCCGGCCCCGCTGCGTGAAGTGCGGTGAGTCACACCTCTCGGAGGCGTGCGCACTGCCACGAAAGGCGGACTTGGGGGACAAGGCAGAACAAACCAAGCCGCGCGTAAAGTGCGCGAACTGTGACGGCAACCATACCGGTAATTACCGCGGATGCGTCGCGCGCAAGTCCTACCTCGAGGAGCAGGAAAAGAGGAAGAAGAAATCAGCAGCGTCCCACCCTCCTCAGCGAAGTACGAGCGCAGCCGTTCCTGCAGCTGGCCAGCGTACGGTTCCAGCGGACAACCCAGCGTTCCCTCCTGGATGGGGGCGATCGTTTGCAAGCGTGGTCGCTGCCGGAAGCGGCGATGCGGCCCAGCAAGGAGTCACCGGGGAAGATCTCTTCACCCTGCCGGAGTTCTTTGCTCTCGCGGGGGAGATGATGACGCGGTTTCGGACCTGCCGTAACAAGGCGGAGCAATTTCTGGCCCTCGGGGAGCTGATGATCAAGCACGTCTACAATAGATAAAAAAAACTGTGATCTAGTGTAAGCTTTTTCTATTTCTATCCCCTTTCCTTTGCAAATTTAGTAAGTTTTTTCTATATTTTTTCTTACTCTTGATAATCTCTTAGTCATAAGCAATAATCGTTTCCAAAATGGATTGAGATTTAACACACAGCTGAAAGGAACTCCAAAACTCTGTTATGAACTGCAAAAGAACTCATTGTAACATGATTATTCACTAATAAAACCGAATTGAATTGAATTGAGGAGAAAAGGACGCGACGTCACTCAACACGTTTCTCCATCGGGTTGAAATATTTGCACTTTCAGAGGAAATACCAGAAGGCTTGCTTTTGAAAAACATCAAACATCTGCTGCAGGACGATGCGCTAACTTGGTATGGGAACGCATACTTAAGTGGTGATCTTTTCTCGTGGGAGGCATTCAAAATCTTGATCAGGCGAGAGTTCCTTCCGGCTAGTCAAGCGTTTGCCATCAGGGTAGAAGCATACCATCGCTTACAAGGAGAGAGTGAGTCTTTCAGCAAGTTCTTCCAAGACATCTCAACGCTGTTCCAGAACTCCCAACCGCCGATGAGTGAAACAGAGATGATGTTCATCTTAAAGAAAAACATGAACGACATCTACGCGCCGATTGCAGCGGCCAATCGAATGGCAAGCATGGACATGCTGGTGCAAGCCTGCAAGGAGTTCGATGAGCTCAAGAAGATGCAGAATGGTCAAAGACGTGTAGTCTTACCTCGGAGTGCACTGCTAGAGCCAACGCTGAGCACGCCACAGTCGACACAGCGCGGTTCCCGATTCCACAATCAATCTCAGCGATTCGGTCGCGTAAATGTGGTAGAAACTGAAGAACGACAACAACCAGATCGAATGACAAGAGTCGATCCCAGCCAGCAAGACCAGCGGTGCCAAGAAGAGGACGTCGAAGAAGACGAACGAATCAAATTACTAAACGAGCAGGTCAACGCGCTAAGGATGCGATTCGACAAGAAGGAATTTCGAGCTTACCAAACAAACAACGGACAACATCAGCAACCACAACAGCAGCAACATCAACAACAACAGCAGAACCCTCACTACCAAGATCAGCAGCAAGCGGCAAGGTCATCAACAGAGAACCGAGCATCACAGGTAGCGATTTGCTGGAATTGTGATGCAGAAGGACACAGATTCATGGACTGCGACAAGCAGCAAGTCATGATGTTCTGTTATCGCTGTGGTAGGAAAGGGTACTCGCTGAGGAACTGTCCCGACTGTTTACAAGAGTCGGAAAACAGCCCAGCGGGGAACCAACAGCAGAGGGGAATGGATCTCCGCTAGCATGCAGCAACCCCTCCGACATTCCCAATATCAGCAACCTTAATTCGATCATAGTCAACTCAAAAGAGGAAAACAGGCCGCATGCGATAATAAGTGTGTTCGGCAAGAAACTAAAGGCGCTACTAGACAGCGGGGCCAACTGCTCGCTCTTAGGCGGAAGCTCCGTCGATCTCGTCGAACATAAAGGAAAGGAACAGTAGAAGGAGGAATCAAAACTGCTGACGGGACGCCACACACAATCAAGAACTACGTGAGATTACCGATTGTCTATAACAACAGAAACGATACACTGCCGATGCTTCTCGTGCCCAGTCTTCCAGATTGCGTCATTCTAGGGATGAACTTTTGGGAGAAGTTTGGTGTAAAAGCGGTGTGCTGCTCGTTGGAAGATTCGTTACAGTTTAAGGAACCGCAAGGGGCAACCAAACCGCTAACACGGGAGCAGCGAACCCGGCTGGAGAAGACGATTGCAAACTACCCAAAAGCAGAAAGAGGAAAACTAGGCAGAACACAACTATACGAGCACCGAATAGACGTGGGCAACGCACCAGCCAAAAAGCAGAGACATTACCCGATGTCCCACTACGTTCTACAGGAAGTTAACAAGGAGATTGATCGCATGCTCGAGCTAGATGTAATCGAAGAAGCCAAATTTTCGCCCTGGAACAACCCGCTCGTAGCAGTCAAGAAGAAGACCGGCCAAAATCGCGTCTGCTTGGACGCTCGACATCTGAACTCGATCATGGTCAACGAGGGCTTCCCGATCCCGCAGATTGCATCTATCATGAACAACCTCAGTGGGTGTGAGTTCATCTCGTCGATAGATCTAAAGGACGCTTTCTGGCAGCTGCCGCTTCAAGAGGAATCCAGGCCGCTGACGGCCTTCACCGTGCCATCGAGAGGTCATTTTCAATTCAATTTTTTTTTTAATTTATATTTATTTTGATTTTCTCTTCCATGTACATTCATTCAGTTAAAATAATATTGAGTGTCCAATCACAATCGATGACTTTTCACCTCAATTTTAAATACTAGCAACTTTCATTTATTCATGAAATATTGTAGCTTTCGCTGTTCAGTGATTTCAAATGTAGGAGGTCCTACATGTACAAAAGGGAAAAGGGATACCTTAAAACTAACTTATAAACTATATAAAGAGCGGATCAATGCAGCTGAAGACTGCAATGATTTTTGTCGAAATGCATCAATTATCTTATTGGACATAACATCCAAAGTGTCAACTTCGGCTAATTGATGAAGTTCACTGGTGCTGAACCAGGGAGGAAGTTTCAGAATCATTTTCAGAATTTTGTTCTGAATCCTCTGAAGTTTTTTCTTCCTGGTTAAGCAACAGCTTGTCCAGATCGGCACAGCATAAAGCATGGCAGGTCTGAAAATTTGTTTATAGATTAACAGTTTATTCTTGAGACATAGTCTAGAATTCCTGTTTATAAGTGGATACAAACATTTAATATATTTGTTACATTTAACCTGGATACTTTCAATGTGATCCTTGTAAGTAAGGTTTTTGTCAAAAGCAAGTCCAAGATATTTCACTTGATCCTCCCACTTTAAGTTTTCCTCATTCATCATTATAATGTGATGACTTTTTGGTTTAAGAAAATCAGCCCTTGGTTTGTGAGGGAAAATAATAAGCTGAGTTTTTGCAGCATTTGGAGTAATTTTCCATTCTTTCAAATAAGAATTGAAAATATCCAAGCTTTTTTGTAATCTTCTTGTGATGACACGAAGGCTTCTACCTTTGGCGGAGATGCTTGTATCATCAGCAAAAAGTGATTTCTGACATCCTGGGGGCAAATCAGGCAAGTCAGAAGTAAAAATATTGTATAAAATTGGACCCAAAATGCTTCCTTGAGGGACGCCGGCACGTACAGGTAGTTGATCAGATTTGCTATTCTGATAACATACCTGCAGAGTACGATCCGTCAAATAATTTTGGATAATTTTCACGATATAAATCGGAAAATTAAACCTTTTTAATTTCGCAATCAAACATTTATGCTGTCAAATGCCTTTTCTATGTCTAGAAGAGCAGCGCCAGTAGAATAGCCCTCAGATTTGTTGCTTCGAATCAAATTCGAAACTCTCAACAACTGATGAGTAGTTGAATGCCCAAGGCGAAATCCAAACTGCTCATCAGCGAAAATTGAATTTTCATTAATGTGCGTCATCATTCTATTAAGAATTATTCTTTCGAATAATTTACTAATAGATGAAAGCAAACTAATGGGCCGATAGCTTGAAGCTTCAGCAGGATTTTTATCCGGTTTCAAAATCGGAACTACTTTGGCATTTTTCCAACTACTGGGAAAATATGCCAAATCAAAACATTTGTTGCAAATTTTGACCAAGCTACTTAAAGTTGCTTCAGGTAATTTTTTAATTAGAATGTAAAAAATGCCATCCTCGCCAGGGGCTTTCATATTTTTAAATTTTTTGATAATAGATTTTATTTCATTCAGATCCGTATTCAAAACTTCATCTGATGAAAATTCTTGTTCAGCAATATTCTGAAATTCTATTGAAATTTGATTTTCAATAGGACTCAAAACATTTAAGTTGAAATTATGAGCACTCTCAAACTGCTGAGCAACCCAAGTAACCATCCAGCATTAACATAAATCATATATTGGCTGGTAATCAGCATTCAACAGCACATCAGTCATAAAATAGCTATACTCAGAGCAAATCAGCTCTAAAAGAACTGCTCTAAAAGCAGCTGAGATAGTGCTAATTTATTGCTGCTACTAGCAACACTGCTAGAATTTTATATCTACAAACTGGCAACGCGGGATTGAGTTGCACAAGAGCGAATGAGAGAGCACTATAAAACAGAAACAAAAGTAATTCTTACTCTCTCATCCATTCAACAAAAACAAACCAGTGGTGAAGAAGAATGGCAAAAATCTGAGGATTTATTTTGTGCTTGGAAAACTAGAAGAACTGGTTTTGTACCTGTTATTTTACCAAATAGGTAAGTTTAATTAATGAAGTAATAAAATAAATGTACAAAATAGCTAGGATGTACAAAAAATCCTCCTTTCCAGACCGTTCCGAAGGCGAACAGATCCGCGGACCAATCCGGTGCAAAAATATGTGGAATGAAGTTTCCTTGCTCATCCTGGAGCATCCGGCTTGGTGTAACTGGTCTTCGGAGGATGTGCAGACGAGAAGTGGCGAGGTTTTGGTCATGTTTTGACTAAAAAATCGGAACAGGTCGAACCGAGACTTTGTCGGAGACGATGCCGGATACCTTCAGCGTTGGACATTGCGGAAGGATTTAAAGTCTGGAATGTCCAGTTCTGTGCTTCAAGACCAGCAGTAATGGAGTGTTCGCTAGGTTGCAGGTCCAGGAGAAGTATTGGCCGTAAAAAGTTATGCCGTCGAGCATCATTTTGATTTAGTGTTGGATGATTCTAAATAGTGCATTAATTATCGAATAATAAATTGATTTGAGTTGTACAAAGTCTATTTTTCTTCGACGGTGGAAGATTTTTTTCAGAAACATGAAAGAAAAATGGATTTAGACCATGTTCGTGATCGGGTGAAACATCATCTCGTGTTGTGCAATCACGTATGTGAAGCACTTCCCAAACAGGCGAGACGGAACGGGCTCAGGAATCAGCGAAATCTACTGAAAACAGCATGATCAATATCCCAAACAATGTACCTCAGAACAAAAAATCACAGTCAGTCAGCTGTGTCGGCAACGTAGAATGTAAACAATCCGAAAATAGAAATGGCTAGAAGGAGAAAAGCAAGAGAGAGAGCATTTTTTTTGCTCTCTCTATTTTTGACATTTTGCAGGGGTTGGACACTAACAGTAGGGGCCCTGCACTAAAACAGAAATATAAAGTCCAAATCCAGCTGCAAATGCGCTGTAAAAGCGCTTTTGATGCAGATGTGAAAACACTTTAGCTTTTACCCGCAGCTGGAAATGCGCTGTTAGTGCTATACAGTGACTAAATTTAGTGCTGAATGGTTACTTGGGAAGTTTTTGAGCTTTTTCCCCATTAGTTAATAGAATATTATCACCATCTTTTATAGAAGGGATTGGTTTTTGAGGTTTCTTAAGAACCTTTGAAAGTTTCCAAAAAGGTTTGGAATAAGGTTTAATTTGTTCGACATCTCTTGCGAACTTTTCATTTCGCAGGAGAGTGAATCTGTGGTCAATAACCTTTTGCAAATCTTTTTGAATTCGCTTCAGTGCAGGATCACGAGAACGTTGATACTGTCTTCGGCGAACATTTTTCAGACGAATCAAAAGCTGAAGATCGTCATCAATAATGGGAGAATCAAATTTGACTTGGACTTTAGGAATAGCAATATTCCTAGCATCCAAAATTGCATTAGTTAAAGATTCCAAGGCTGAATCAATATCAGCTTTGGTTTCTAAAACAAAATCATGATTTAAATTGTTCTCAATATGATGCTGATACCTGTCCCAATTAGCTTTGTGGTAATTAAACACAGAACTATTGGGTCTGGTAACTGCTTCATGAGAAAGTGAAAATGTTACTGGAAGGTGATCAGAATCAAAATCAGCATGAGTCACTAAAGGACCACAATACTGACTTTGATTTGTCAAAACCAAATCAATTGTTGATGGATTTCTAACAGAAGAAAAGCAAGTTGGCTCATTCGGGTATAAAACCGATCAAAGACCAGAAGTGCAATCTCTGAATAGAATTTTACCATTGGAATTCACTTTTGAATTATTCCAAGATTGGTGTTTGGCATTAAAATCACCGATGATCAAAAATCGAGATCTATGCCGAGTAAGTTTATTCAAATCCCCTTTGAAATAATTTTTATTTTCCCCAGTGCATTGGAAAGGCAAATATGCAGCTGCAATCATAATTTTCCCAAAAGAAGTTTCAAGTTCAATGCCCAAACTTTCAATAACATTTAACTTAAAGTCACGTAAAGTGATATAAGTCATACTACGGTGGATAACTATTGCAACTCCACCGCCATTTCGATTCATTCTGTTATTGGTTATAACTTTATAATCTGGATCACTTTTCAAATAAGTGCCAGTTTTTAAAAATGTTTCGGTTATAACAGCAACATGCACGTTATGAACTCGTAAAAAGTTGAAAAATTCATTTTCTTTCGCTTTTAAAGAGCGAGCATTAAAATTCATAATATTGATGGAATTACTTAGATCCATGATTAAACTTCAGGGTAAGAACAACATCATTCGCAAATTTTAATCCATTCTGGATAGCTTCCATCATGGATGTAGCATTACTCATTGTTTGAATCAAACCAAACAGTGAGTTTTGCAAAAAAGTCATTTTTTCAAACGTAACATCGCCGAGATCAGAAGATCCCAAAGCGTTGCCAGCAGAAACATCTTCAAATGAAATTTGAGGTACCTGCCCAATTTCAGGAAGATTGGTAGAGGATTTAAAATTCGTGGATGAACCCGAACCCGAAACGACGTTGGCATAAGAAATACCATTAGTGTTACCTAACTTTTCCACGGTAGGGGTATTTCTAGCATTGTTCGAGTGAGACAGCACGAACGTTTGATTTAAAGATGCAGGTACAACCTGACTTTGAGAAAATTTCGGTTTGGATTTCGGCTGATGCTTAGCACGAGAATCCAAAACCTTTTTTTCTGATGGGGCAATCCCAGAAATTTGATTTGTGATTTCCACCACAATTTGCACATTTAAATTGGGTGACTTCTTTCACGGGACAATTGTCCTTGTCGTGAGAAGAATCCCCGCAAACCATGCATTTTGGAACCATGGCGCAATGATCAGTACCGTGACCGAATGCCTGGCAACGCCGGCACTGGGTCAGATTCTGGCCATTACCGCCAAGTTTCTTAAAATGCTCCCACTTTACCCGTACATGGAACAAAAACTGAACTTTGTCCAAAAGTTTCAAATTGTTGATTTCATTTCTGTTGAAATGAATCAGATAAAATTGTGAAGTCAAACCAAAGCGAGAAATATTCCCGTTTGATTTTTTCTTCATTGGTATAACTTGGGATGGGGCAAAGCCAAGTAACACCTTAAGTTCGTTTTTGATCTCATCCACCGACAAGTCGTTGGAGAGACCTTTCAGGACCACCTTGAATGGACGAGCATTCTTGGTCTCATACGTGTAGAAATTGTGTTTGTGGTTTTTCAAATAACCAACAAAAGTTTGGTGATCTTGTAAAGATTCCGTCAACAAGCGACATTCTCCTCTTCGACCAAGCTGGAACGAAGCCTTCAAATTGCAAGTTTCCTTGCAATTCTTCAGTTGCGTTCGAAAGCTGGCCAAATCGGAGACGGAAGTCACTACAATTGGCGGAGCCTTTACTCGTTTCTCGACGGCAGAAGGCTCAGTACGAGGAGAAGGATCCTTGTCCACAGTTTCGGATAAAACACCGAAACCGTTTGCCAATGGAATTGGAGGATTGACCTCACTTTCAGAATCAGAATCAGACCTCGGATGAGGCTGTTTTCTTTTTCTGTTTCCGTTAGCCGGTTTAGCGTTCAAACGCTTCACCGACGTAACGACCAAATCTTCAGAAGATTTGCGTTTACCTTTGTTTTGACGCATTTTGCAAGCAAAGTTCTCTTAAAAAGATGGCTTCGTTTGTAAAATACAACAAAATTTCAGGTGGGGTTAGTCTTGAAAAGACTGTTTAGCATTTTGGAAAATAACTCAGGTAGTCTTTAAAAAGACTGTGAAATTTGTTTGAAATAACTCTGAGCTTAGGTAGTAAAAATACCGCAGCTCTAGTGTCCGTTCACCTCGAAGGTTCGCAAGACACTGGATTTTCAATTCAAAGTGGTGCCTTTCGGGCTGTGTACAGCGAGTCAGGCGCTGGCGAGACTGATGACCCATCTGTTCGCAGACCTGGAACCGCACGTATTCCACTACCTTGATGACGTCGTTATCTGTTCAAGGACATTTGAGGAGCACATGGACCTGCTGGAGGAAGTTTCAAAGCGGTTACGCGAAGCTAACTTGACCATATCCGAGGAAAAGTCTCAGTTCTGTAGGAGGGAGATAAAGTACTTGGGATATGTGTTAAATGAGCAAGGATGGACGGTTGACGAAGAGAAGATCGACTGCATCGTGCAGTTTCCGGTGCCGACGTGCAGGAAGGATGTTCAACGGTTTCTGGGAGTTTGCAACTGGTACCGTCGCTTTATTGCGGACTTCTCGCGTCTGGCCGTTCCGCTCACGGAACTTACCAAAGCCAAAGTCAAATTCAAATGGACGCCACAAGCAGAAGAATCTTTCCTCAAGCTCAAAGCGGCGCTGGTATCCGCGCCAGTTCTTGCAATGCCAGACTACAGCAAGCCATTCTCGGTAGCCTGCGACGCGAGTGACGTAGCAATTGGAGCAGTTTTGACACAGGAGGTGAACGGTGAAGAGCACCCAATCTGTTATTTCTCACAAAAGCTGTCGTCATCGGAGCGGAAGTATTCGGTGACCGAGCGAGAGTGCTTGGCCGTCATCAGAGCGATCGAGAAGTTTCGCGGGTACATCGAGGGAGTACGGTTCACTGTACACTGCGATCACTCAGCGCTCACCTACTTGAGATCCATGAAAAACCCCACAGCCCTCATGAGTCGCTGGATTCTCCGATTAAATGCCTTTGACTGCGACATCCAGTACCGCAAGGGCAGCATAAACGTGGTACCAGACGCGCTGTCGCGGATTGTAGCAGCATTAGTCTTCGTGCTCAGCACGATACAAGATCCGTGGTATCTCAAGTTAGTGAAGAGCGTCAAGAAAGAACCGGACAAGTTCCCAGACTTTCGAATCATCAACGATGAGCTTTTCAAGAACTGTCTGATCAAGGAGGAGATAGGAGTCATGTCGCATCGCTGGAAGAAGGTAGTTCCGCTGGAAGAACGAACGGCGGTGATTCAGCGCTTCCACGATTGTGCGTCAGCAGCACATTTGGGCTTTTGCAAGACCTGGCAGAAGATCCAGAGAAACTTCTACTGGCCGAAGATGATGGAAGACGTTGCGGTTTACGTGCGAAGCTGCACAACGTGCAAGGCAAGCAAAGCACCAAACACGACAATGATGCCGAACATGGGAGGAGCCAAACCAGCCAGATTGCCGTGGGAGCTGGTTTCTATTGACTTCGTCGGGCCCTTCACACGATCTCGCAGCGGAAACACCGTAATGCTGGTGATAGTAGATTGGGTGACCAAGTACGTGATCGCACACCCGATGCGATCGGCCGATTCGGTGAAGATGGTAGAGTTCCTGGAACAGAACGTCTTTCTCAAGTTCTCGCGGCCGAGGATCATCTTGTCGGACAACGGCAAGCAATTTGTCTCGTCGGTGTTCAAAGCGATGTTGGCGAGGCACAAGATCACCCACATGAAGACGGCCTTCTACTGCCCGATGGTGAACAACGCGGAACGAGTGAATCGCGTCCTGGTCACCGGGATTCGAGCATTATTGGATGAAGATCACCGTGCGTGGGATGAAAATCTCCAAGGAATCGTTGCGGCCATTAACAGCGCAAAGCATGACGTCACAGGGGTAAGCCCGCACTTCGCAAACTTTGGCCGTGATCTGCTGTTACACACGGACCTCTACACGCAGCAAGACCTCAACACACCGGACGATCCGAAGGTGGCACAAGACTTGCGGCTGTCGGCGATCAAACGTATCCAGGACTTCATTGTAAAGCGCATCAAAAACAATCACGAGAAAACGAAGCAACGCTACAACATGCGGACCAGAGCGGTGTCTTTTAAGATAGGCGACCTCGTCTGGAGAAGATCCTTCAACCGTTCATCGAAAGTAGACCAAGTAAACCAAAAGCTTGACCCCAAATTCGTCCCAGCTGTCGTTCGCGAGATAAAGGGTGTGAACCTGTACACCCTAGAAGACGTGTCCAGCGGCAAACGCGGACAGTATCACGCGAAGGACATCAAAGCAGATTAACTTAAACAAGCTATGCAGACAGCCAACACCGGGGCTGCCAACAACGAACCATGTGGGATTCATCGAAACACGCGAAGCGGAAACCAAATCCCAACGTCGCAGCAAGCTCTGCGGCAACAACCGAACGTGACACCACAAGCATGCGAAGCGGCGTGGCGGCGGACCAAGCAGTAAGCAGATGGACAACGGTACCGGGTACAAGCAGTTGGAGTTTGCCGAGAAGCAGAAAGACGAGCCTGATCAACTCGAAGCGGGTGACTCGACAGCAGCAAAACCGGAAACAGGACCAGACACTCTGCGGAACCCCCGAACGCAAGCACTGCTTGCAAGACTGAGCCCCAGAAAGGGAACCACGCAAACCGTTTATCAGAACCGGGCGGGTCGGGAGATAACCATCGGGTACACTAAGCTATGAAAACAGACGACTTAAACAAAGCCCACGATGTGGAAAACCGTTTGCAGAACGGGACAAACTGCGGTTAGATAAACGGCAAAGCAGCCCGCGGAGGACAACACCAACGCGAAACACTTCGCGGGCACATCGCTGCCGAACGGCCACACCTCAACTATGACAAAGCAAGATATGAGCAACACCAGCTACTAGCGAAGCCAAACAGCACGAAGACCAACACGAGCAATCGGAACAAACCATCTTAGACTTGGACTGGTGTCTGACGCGATCGTGCACTCGGTCAGGTCCAAAGTACGGAACGGGGTTGGGTGGGTACGACGTAGATATCCAAAATTTAAGCAATTGGGGATCGCTATGACAGCACCGACCGGAACCCAAAAGCAACGCGAACTGGGGGCGCGGCCTAAAACCTTCATCTGGACTCATAGCGATCTGAAGGAGGAAATGCCTTCTATCCCAGGAATGCTAACAAGAAAATGCAAGCCATTTTTTGTGTAAATATGTATTTGTACCGCATGTTTACCGTATGATCTATCTAGTAGTTAAGTACCTAGATAAGATCAGAGTTGATGTCACCACAAGATCGAACAGCAGAAGACAGAGCGAAAGAGAGCAAGCGCAGAGACCTTTTACCACCCAGGGTGGTGCTCAGATCAACTTGTCTGGCAGAATTCGCTGCCGTGTTGTTTGTTTAGTTTGTTGCACGTGGAGATTTGATCTGGTGAGCTATAGGCTCACGGCAATCAGTTTTTTTGGTTTTGCAAAACTTGAGGTCTTCTCAACCCGCATCCAAGATCTGCTCAGTCTCTGCAGCTTCGCGAATGAAGAGAGTTTTGGAGTTTTTTTGTGGGCTGTCTTTCGTGGCCCACAAAAAACTCTCATCTTGTGGTGGGGATGTGTTGCGTTTAAGATAAATTTAGGCCTAAAATGTAGTTTTTGCCCATAGTCGCTGTAATATGTTAAGTTCAGGTTACACTAGTTTAGCTACGTAATAGTGAGAAGCCCAAGACTCGCTTGAGAATGCGCGAAGAGCCTGAGATTTCCCTGCAGTCGGCTGCACGCTTGCCAATATTTCCGACAACTCAACAAAAAGGGAAATCCAACCAGCACGACCATGCCACGTCGTACGATCGAACAGTCGCCTGCATACACCCATCGAGAGCGGAGCCTCGCTCGATCGCGTCTCGCCAGCCGACATCAGCAGCTCGCCGAGCCGGATAAATCAGCGCTCGGAAACGGTAATTTACGTAAGGGGCACGAGGCCGGACAGGACGGCATACGCCGCAAAGCCCGAACGAAACTACCGGTAAGTCGTGGTCGAGGCGGACAATTGGCACACCATTTAGTTGTCGCATTTCCCAGATTGGCAAGCCGTCCAGCGAGCTTCCCAAAAGTGTCTGGTTCACCTCACCAAGCTCGTGACGCCAAGGTCGATGGCGAAACACCGCCAGCCGCGTTTGAGTGCAGAAATCGAGGTCAAGCGGACAGCCAATCATTAAATCTCTTTTCCTAGGCGCACACGGAGGCACGCCAGCGCCGTGTCGAAGGACGAGCCCGATCTAAAGCGGACGCGCGAGGCAGAACTCGAGAGTGAAGGCGGCAGGAGAGACGCATCGCATGCCAAAAACCACAAGTAAGCGAGGCATTGACAATTGACGCTGTACTTCCACTAAGATCACCCTATTCACAGGAGATTGAGGGTCACCACACACACGCGCACGACTGAAGCGAGATTCAGTGTCAAGGTCACGCCGACGAGGAAGCAAGTCGTAAGTTAGCTCCAGGCAGGTGGTGCATCACCAATACTAACAAAGGGCTCTCTTTAAACAGTGAGAACGGTGCTCGAAGCACGCGGAACACCACTAGAGGACCTGAAGCTAAAAAGAACGCCCCCGAACCGTACGGGGTAAGATTGAGCCTGAATCAAGGAGTAAGCACATGGAGCTGACGACTTTTGTTTCCACAGGGCGTTTATACACCGTTTGTTTTGTGCTCGAGGGCCGACCGACTGCACAGGTCGTGCCGCGGAAGTTTTGTCAGCGAATACCATCGGCGGAGATCGAGTAGAGGCGTCGAGAAGAGGCCGTCGAAGTCGCGCGTGGCGCCAGGACACGGAGGGTGCCAACGTCGTACGCAAACGCCCAAACATCGCCCACCGAGAAGCACGAGTTTGGCACGCAAGCACACCAGCACGTGGCGCGCAAGCACGCACGTACGCAGAGCGCGTCGCGAGGACGCGGAGCGCGTGGTGCGAACGCGACGCCGAGGCTGGAGCACGAGCTGATCGACGGGGGCCAGGACGTGCGGCTACGGCATGGCGGCAGAAAGCGCGCGAGGACGGGTAGGGATTAGATGGGCCCATATGTGAGTGAGTAGGAAGACATGTGTTGTCCATTAGCGTAAGAAAGCAGGGAACAGAGTTTGGCAGGAGAAACATTATTATGTAAACTACTAGAATAAAACATGGCAACTTAGTTCACACGCACACAACTACTTTTAGTTATTTTGGCTTGCTAGTCGGGAGCGTCAGCGATTGCGCTCAGCTGAACGGATCCTAATCAACACATGCAACAACGTTACCGTTCCAAGTTATTATACTTCAACTCGCAGCATTGTGTCAACGCATCGACGCTAACGATCCTTCTCTCAATCCGCGTCACGGTGTCAACAATCTTGAGGCAGATCAACCGGAAACGGATAGCGAAGAAGAGCTGAACGCCATCGATAGACGGAACCAGCGGCAACCGGAGAACCGGTCGTGGAGACGGGACCGTCCCGCTGAGGGGTACAGAGGCAATCCGTCACAGGAAACAACTAGACTTCCGTTGTGTTGGAACTGCAGACAGCACGGACATTTCTGGAGACAGTGTCAAGCGGAAAAGACGACGTTCTGTTACGTGTGCGACCTACAACGTCCACCCAAGAAGGAGCGTGCCCACACAGGCTGCTCAGACAACACAAGGTCCAGGAAATCCACACCCTCAGTCTGGACAAAATCCGGGAAACTAAACTCGGAGTGCCGCAACGGGAACTCAAGCATTCCAAGCCAGAACAATGTTCCCAGTTTTACACCTTTTTTCGACCCTTTTCAGAACCTACTGGAGATCAAAATTCACACCAACCTGTGTCCACACGTGAAAATCCGTGTGTTCGAAACTGAATTCGAGGCCCTGTTAGACTCGGGTGCCAGCGTAAGCGTTACCAATTCGAGAGACGTAGCTGATCGTTACGGATTGAAGATTTTCCCGTCACCGATTTGAATCTGTACCGTCGACCACACACAGTACTCATGCGTGGGGTACGTCAACATGCCGGTTACGTTTCGAAACGTGACGAAAGTACCCAGTCAAATCAATCCGAATTCTGAAACGGAATCTAATTAGAATCGTATACAAATTCCGTTTCAAACGCAACAACCGGTTCCGTGTTCGAACCGGTTGTTGCGTTTGAATCGGAATTTGTATACGATTCTAATTAGATTCCGTTTCATTATTCGGATTGATTTGACTGGGTAGTAGCAGTAGTAATTGTACCGGATATCACAAGAAGCTTCATCCTACACAGAAAAAAAAGTGTAAAATTACACATCACTGAATCGATGTTATTAACGTAAAAGAGCATAATGTAAAATTGAAATCCAACTTAAAGTGTTGAATAGCACATAAAGAGGGTTAATGTAAAATTAAATCGAACGTAAATCATGTTTCTCATTTAAATGGAGATTATTTTTTGCCATTTCACAACTTTTGAATTCAGAAAAGCATGTAAATTCTTACTCGATGTAAAATTTGCGCTACGTAAATGTTAAAGGCATATAAATTTTCATCAAAACATTTGCTGTTCTTGTCAGTGACACACAGAAAAAAAAATCCGGTAAATTTACATCATTTATGATGTACCAAAAGTGCACGTCATTAATGATGCGAATTTACATCAATTTCATTGTAAATTTAAATGCCATCCAATGTAAATGATCCGAACAAATTATGCTTTGAAAACATGTAAATTTCCGATGAAACTAACGTAAATTTACAAAAGGTGTAAATTTTTTTCCCCCGTTGAATCTAGAATCAGATGTAATTTTCAAAAGCATAGCGATTTGTATTGGTACAAAAGCTTATTTGAAATGCATGCTTACGGTTTTGTATTGACTCTATTTAAACTCAATACTAAACAAAACATACAATTTAAAGTGCTTTAAACAATACAAGTTAAAGCTTATATGATAAATACATCAAAATCTAAATTCAACGGGGTTAGCGAAAGGGATGAAATGTCTTTTTTGCCCGTTAAAATTCACTTTTTATGTAAGTGTTTCGCTTATCGACGAATTAACTGAAATCAAATATGTTTATAAAAAAAACCTTTAACTCTGTTTCTAGTTACGGCATTATTTTAAACTTCATCGGTTGACCATTTTGCTGGGCGAGATAGGACGCCGTCTTTTCTAGAAGATGACTCGGCACTTTTCCACTTTAAAAACCCAGATGGCAGCACGATGTAACGCCACTTCCCTATTTAGGAAACGATCATGCCGTGTAAGCCACTTCGACAGACAACGACCTTCAATCTTCCAAAAAAATAAATTAATAAATAATTAAATCCCATATACTCTTGCATCAAATTAAATTTCACTTACCTTGATTTTGGGAACCGTGGTGTAGAAGTAAGCGTGATTGCCTCTCACCGTCGGCCTGGGTTCGATCCCAGACGGTCCCGGTGGCATTTTTCGAGACGAGATTTGTCTGATCACGCCTTCCGTCGGACGGGAAGTAAGTGTTGGCACCGGACTAACCTAAAGGTTAAGTGGAGTTAGCTCAGTCCAGGTGCAGGAGTCGTCTCCCTGGGTCCTGTCTCGGTGGAGTCGCGAATAAGACGTCCTTGTAAGCTCGCAGAGGCTTGCTTAACCCAAACCTTACACCGTTTTACCACAAATGATGAAGAACTAGTCGTCAAGTGCCCACCTTTCCGCTTCTCTCACACTCCGAGTCTGAAAATTGCAGACGAGGTGATATGGACCAACCGCGGTTTTAGCCTTACCGCCCAAAGGAAAAAAAAAACTGCAGCCGAAAATAGCGGATCAAAACAAATATTGCACGATTAAAATAAAAAGATCAATACATTTTAACATTCATTTAAAAAAAAGCAAGAAAAATACGGATTAAACCTAATATAATCACTAGATTTTCTCTAGAGTGTAAATGGTGGGTGTCCATGCTAAAACGAAACATAAACCTAACGCTCACAATGAGTAGATTTTACACACTAGATGTGTACACCGTTGTTTTATCTAGATTAGAGAGCCTAGATCTTATTAGAGAACGGACATCTCAAACCAAAAGTACCAATCGAAGCACGAGAACTGTCAAACGGAGGTACCAATCGAGCAGTTCTCGTGCTTCGATTGGTACTTTTGGTTTGAGATGTCCGTTCTCTAATAAGATCCAGGCTCTCTAATCTAGATCTGTGTGTAGATTATGGAGATGGTTTTGTTTTGCTGTCAAATTAATAAATTTCTTCAACATCAACGTGTTTTTTTTTTTGTAAACGGACGGCGTGGAGTTCCGGGCCGCAGTAGGGCTCCGAAAAAAACCTTTTTCGGTCTTTTTGACGTGAAACTTGCACAGCACCAGGTAGCTCTTTGTTTTTATCGACATAGAACGTTGAAATTTGTGGCTGATCATATTTTAATTACCCGCTGTAGCGAAGACTGTTTCGGCCGTCAAGGAGCCGGCGCCAGCATGGACAACAACGAGAACAAACTACCGGCTCAGGTGACCGCCTGCGAAGGTGCCGCAAGCTCAAGCTGCTTCGTCGCGACCTGCTGCGCGCGGCCAAGTACACCAAGAAGATGCCCGCATGGAGCGTAAGGTGATCGAAACATCAACATTCCGGCCGAGCCGAAGGTGACTTTCGTGATCGGTGCTATCTATATGGTCGCCCCGAATGACCGCAAGTTGCTGCAGCTGTTTCATCTGCGTCAGATAAACAACGCCACCTTCATCACCTATGTGTACCCCTTGCTCATGCTCATCCGCAGGCTGGTCTACAAGCGTGGCTTCGTCAAGCACCGACACAGCCGCATTCCGAAGCTGCGCGCCGCGTACAAGCTGCAGTGCGTCGTTGACCAGATCAACACCGGTCCAGGTTCCAAAAGGTCGCAGTTTTGAAAGGTCAAAATATCCTGGTCAAGGTAGTTCAAGAACAACAACGATGCGCAGTTTGCCACTAAACGAGCGCAATGTAGCAAATTTCTGCCCAGAATCCGTTGGCTGGTTTCGCAATTTCAATATGGTAAACTTGATGACTGGACAAAATTTGGCCTGAAAAAAATATTTATTAAACATTGTACTTACAGTTGAGTACTATCCTCAGTCATCGCTAGTCTTGCTGGAAACGGCCAGCTTCCCGCAACAAGATCGCTCACACTTGAATCCACCAGTTTGCCGAGATTGTGGTCGAGACTTATCTGCTGGCGCATAAATACGTACGGAAGGCTCCAGCCGTCTCAGCGGACCAGCTTGTGGCGCTTGTTCGAACGCAGAACAACTACACCAACTACTGGGCCCCGTCGTACTACAAAGTCACCATGCCCCCCGCACCAAAATCTCGTGTGAAGCGTAACTCGCCTCGTATACGACCCTGACCCTTTTGCTGCGCCCGAAACGGCGCGTACTGTCTGGTGTTCAAGACAGCAAAGCTGATGGTTAGTTAATCTGAAAATAATGTACAATTTGTTTAAGCCAAAACTTACTATTTTCAGCTCGGAACTCATCTCCGCGCCTTATGGCAGCTGTTCGGCTAACGGACGAGTTGTTCAGATTCAGATTGACGACACTGTTTGCGCAGCGTCGCGAAGGAAGATAAACAGTTTGAGGTGACCATCTTCTGGCGAACTACGCTAAGGGCGTACCCGTTGAGGGAAACGCGCGTGCCATGTCCAAACTGCAGATCGAGGGTGAAACGGCGTTCCTGGATCTGGGGTTTCCCGAGGTAACGCAGTCAAGTGCTGCTGTGGTTTTATGTCCCAGAAGTCGGATGAGCAAGCCCCACACCTGTGCTGGGACGCATTCCCCATAGCGCCCGGCCACAACCCGTTTGACAACTTTTGTCAAAAACATCCGGAAGTTGCATTATGTAAGTTTGTGAAACTGCGATTGGAATTTCCACCTATTTATTTCGATTAGAGAGAATTTAGACTTCAAACAAAATTATTGCCTTTTGCAAGCAGTAACATAGCTTTTCGGAACCCTCAGCAAACGTCAAATCAACACAAATTGCTGCCGGATCTTTTACCGGATCTCTCCCGGAAAAGATCCGGCAGCAATTTTGTATGGTGTGACGTTTGCGGAGGGTGCCGAAAAAAGGTAAACAAATCACTCCGTGCGTCAGCCAATGTAAAGTAGCCAAAAAACTAAAAATAAACAAACAGTGCATCCTGCTTATGTCAGTTGATACTTACAACATACTCTAAGAACGAGCGAGATGCAGAAAGCCTTTTGAAAATCTTACCTTCTGAACCCACGTAAGAAATGCTCAAAAATCCAAAGCAATAATATACTGTTGCTACAACAACACACTTGCCTTTTTTAATCGTCGCAAAAATGAGCAGTTAATGCGAAAACACTCCCTTTACTGCGCAGCGCTCAAAACTTTAATAATTATCAACCGATTTGTTTTTGTCGACTGCATGAGCTGTCATTTGGCAAACAGAAAAATATGTACTTGAAATTAAATGCTTTTTAAGTTTACATTAAGAAAATTTTACATCAGAAGTACAATTACATGCATTTCAAAATTTAAAATTTAATATTTCCCAGGAACAAAAGTTCTATTTACATTAGATTCATGTTTTACATCGAATCTCATTTTACGAGAAGGTTGTTTAAATGCAATTCATCGTTTTAAATGAAATTTCAAATTTACATTAAGCATGTTTACGTTCAAAACATGGTTTCAGTGTCGGGTAAATTTACACTTTTTTATCTGTGCAGGTCAACATTATTGACGATTGTGGGGAACTGTGCGGATGTGTTTTGAAGAGTTTTTTTTTTGTTTGATTGTCAAATGCTCTGGACTCAGGTGATTGTTTTGTAAACAAAGGAGTTAAGGACAATATTCAGTTACGGCTGTAACCGGGAGGTAAGAACAATCAACACAGCAAATACTGTTGTAAACAAAACATTATTGGCCTTCCGGAGGTCTTTGACGTCAGCGCAATGAGTCCGCAATCTCTTCCAAACCGGAGCTGGCAACTTCTGGCTTGGAAGGAATACGTTAGGCCTTCCGGTTATGTTGCAGTGGGTGAAACCGGTAAACAATCTTTCATAGCAAACTAATATTTACTTACAAAATAATAAAGTTCTTTTCGTCTCATGCAGCTACTCCAGCAGTTTTGCCATTCCTGGCGATCACACGGTTGACTTCCGGGTGTATTTCGGCGGCCGTTGTGGCGAAAAGTTCATCTTAAACAGCGTTCAGGCATCTCCGTCTGCGGTCGGGCAGCTCCGTCTGGTCGTAGGTTCAACGCAGTTTTGCCATTCGAGCTGGTAACAGGAGATGTCACCCGGTCGACTTCCGGATGCATTTTGGAGGCCGTTGTAACGCAAAATTCATCTCAAACAGCACGGTCGGGCAGCCCGTCTGGTCGCAGGATCAATGGCGTATTCCTTCAGGTTGTTAGCGCTGACCGGCCGGAAGAGCTCTCGCGCTCAATCTACGTGAACCGCTGGTGCAGCCGCGCCCGGAACGGTTTTTCCTGCTGGTGATGCCCACTCTCTTGATTTTTCTTTGATCCTAACTCAGCGTTACGATTCCGTTACATCGAGTTCCTTCTGGCTGCTGGATATGAACAGGATCTGACCATCGAAGAAACAACAGGATCTGACCATCGAAGAAACTGATCGTCTCACATTTTTCAATCAGTATTGTATTAAAAATTACCTTTTTCTATAGTTTGCCTTTGGTTTGAGAGAAGCATCTTGTTCAAAGTTCGGCTTGTTTTAAAAAAGCGCTGTTTAAAACTATGCGGAGGAAATATTTAAAAAAAAATGCAATCTTAATCTTAACCATGACAGATCAAAAGCAAAAGTTTGTTGACAGCTTACACTTCGAAGAAAAAATAGTGAAAAAAGGTTGAACTAGAATTCAACATGCATTCTAGCATAGAATAGGTATAGGTAGAATTACCACTCGTTGCTTGCCCTATATAATCGCTTGGCGACACTGCCGACAGCGCCATCATCAGGCCAAACGGGGAACTAAAAAGTCTGCAAACTAAATGAGGTGCGCATTTTTTGGCACGCTGTCATTTGCAGTGACAGATAGCGGGCGCGTTTTGATTTGACATTTCTCGGGTTATTTTTCAAAAGGTCCTTAGCGCCAGTTGTTAACAAAGCGGTTTTTTTATCGGTTCTCAATCAATTTACGAATAATCAAAATCAAAAATGCTTTGAATTATTCATCTGCACGTCCTTTAACACTGGAACGCCCAACGCATGTCCAACTTACACGGACGCCCAAGCCTCCCAAAAAAGTTGGAACGGTAACTTCAACACGCCCGTTCTCGGGCATAACTCAACCAATCGGGACGATTCTTGTTCCCAGTGATTTGTAAGAATGTCTAGATGATCCTAAAATTTTGCAGAACTTGATTTGAACAAATCTGTAATTTTTGCGACCGAAAACATCGTTCCAACTTTTTTTAAACGACTGCCTCCGCGGAATTTTCGGCGAATTTTTTTTACACGTGAAAAAAAAAAGTTGGAACGATGTTTTTGATCGCAAAAATTACAGATTTGATCAAATTAAGTTCTGCAAAGGTCTAGAATCATCTAGACATCCTAACAAATCACTGGAAAGAAGAATCATCTTGATTGGTTGAGTTATGCCCGAGAACCATTGAGTTGAAGTTACCGTTCCAACTTTTTTGGAGCCTTGGGCGTTGGAATGTTAAATGCTGTTTACTGAAAAAATAAATAAAAGTTGATTTGTTTTAATTGCGGAAGCTGAGTGCTTCGGAGATTCAGAGCCGGAAGAGCTTATCGGGAGTTCGGAAGGAAAGGGGTCAAGAAACAGCATTACGAACAGCAGAACAAAGGAGAGGGAGCGATTTCTTGGAGCATTTCTTCCCCCTTCTGGCTTGCTCTCGCCGCCGCTGCTGCCCATTTGATTTTTTTCTTGACCGGTTCCTTCCGAAGTGCATATACAGCTAAAAGCTTTTAAATTTTTTGTTTTCGTTGGGGAAAACCTCCGCTCGGTGGCTATCCCTAAACACGTGGCATTTCCCCTTTTTGTCATCGGTTCTTTTCGGTCGTTCCCCAGAAACGCACCACAGCTAATAATTTGACAGTTGGAGAACATAAAAGCTTTCCTGTTGCCAAATGTGTGTGCCGGCGAAAAAATCGTTCCTGTAGCTGAATTTGTGTGCTGGCGAAAGACCGATCCAAAGAACTTCGTAAGTTCTTGCAAACAGAAAAAAAGCTCTTGCAATTTTGAACCACCGGAACTTACGGAACGCTAAATTTTGCATTTGCAAACATTTGCAAGAAATTTGAAAAATAATATTCAATGACCACCTAACTACGATCATCTTGTATCTTGAATGCGCAGGGTAGGTTAGTTCCCCGTTTCGCCACCATCTCAATTAGGCAGCACTGTTTTGTCTCCCGGTTAGATGAATGAGTGGCAATTCTACCTATACCTATTCTATGATTCTAGTACCTCTAGATATTCATATTCAAAGCAAGACTTACCTATTTTAGGGTTCGTCTACTGAAAAGCATTCACTTTTTCTGATTTTGATTGCTCATATGTGTAGCTAATATTTTGGTTACGTTTTAAAACTTTTTTGAAACAAACTTTTAAAAGTTTTGTTTCCTCGAAGACCAATATTTTATATATACTTGTTTTTGAATATGGTCGCCAAAGGTCAAATAAACTTTTTTTTTTTGCTTTTTGGGTGTTAAGTGGGTGTTATTGAATATCTCTTTACTCAAGGCGTTTTTTTCCCAGCGGTTTTCACCAATGGCTCTTACGTCCTTTTCAAAACTAATCAGATAAATTTAATTGACCGTGCACAATTCTACCATTTCTCTTGCAGCGTGCACATTTTGTTTTGATTCCTTTCTTCTTCTTCTTTCGCATTATTTAGTGCGCCGCCTGCTGCGATTTTGGCGAGTGAATAAAATATGATTTTGTGGGAGTGATATCAACAGTTCTAGATAGTCCAGAGTAACGTCATGATTCGAAATCCGGACACTTAGTACCATATTATTTTTGTTATAGCTGGCAAAATATCATGTAATAAGTTGGAAATGTAGAAATATCATCAGAATTTAGTATAAACAGTCAGTTTTAAGAGAATGCATGTAAAATATGTCTTTTCTAACAATTTTTCATCAGAATTTGAAAATTAAAATGACTTGTTGTGCTTCGAATCCCGGACACTGTCAAAAGCTGATTCGAAATCCGGACACTTTTGCTTCGAATTCCGGACACTCGATTTTGCTTATGAATCGCACAAATTTGGACTGAAATGTTAGTGAATGGCATTCTTTAGGTCTCAAATAAGCTGTTAACATCAAAACAATCGATAGTTTATATAAAAATTTGCTAGAATTTAAGGAAATCAAAAACATAAATTTCTGCTTTGCCTTCCCGGTGCTTCGGACGCCTATGAAATATTTCCGTTGAAATGTTTCGCATTGTTGGTAAACTTATAATTTTATTTTATTTAATTTTTTTGGCATTAACTACAGCGTTTAAACAAACTTTAAATGAAAGTTGATGTTAGAATTCATCAAATAACACAGTTTTGACATTCATAATGCGAACTTATATCCAAATAATTGATAAAACAAGTTGAAGTGTCCGGGTTTCGAAGCGTCCGGGAATTCGAATCATGACGTTAGATTAAGACCCGGCACCGGCGTTTTGGAGATTTCCGGAACACGAAGTTCGGTGGCCTGGTGAGGATTTGACAAGAGTTTGAAAATTTGTTTAGTTTTAGTTGTTTAGTTTAACATAAATAAAAGTTTGAATTATTTTTCCTTGTTACTACAGATGCTATTCGAAAACGACGAGTTAATTTGCCAAGGATTTTCCTGCACGTATGCATCTGAGTTCGTTATTATTTAAATGTGTTATTCTTTATGATTTTCTTTAAATTTAACAGTAAGTGAATCGACCTGATGCGGTCTCCAGCGTCACCGCTAACATGCCGCGCAACACCTGAAAAACGCAGTCCAAGATTGTGCCCTGCAACCTGGCGTTCTGGATATCACTTCGCTACATGTCTCCATGTGAGCACCGTGCCGGAAGTCTCCGCTCATGAAACGAAACCTATCCCGTTCTGTTTCCTATCGAGAGTCGTCATCGACGGAACACTTGGCTGACACCACATCGAGTCTCAATTTGATGGACACGAACATGCGTAACGTGATTCCCACACGTGGGTGATTTCGCACGAGGAGCAAAATCGATCATACAGGTGAGTGACCATTCTGTTGAGACGAATCGACTGACTCGCAGGACTGCTTCGCCATCGGCATGCTGTCCGAGTGCTTCAGCTTCTAAAGGTGTTCACCGCTAACATGACCGACAAGCTACGAATCTTCGGTCGTGCGTGTAGGATCGCGTTTTTCGCAGGACTGCTTCGCCATCGGCATGCTGTCCGAGTGCTTCAGCTTCTAAAGGTGTTCACTGCTAACATGACCGACAAGCTACGAATCTTCGGTCGTGCGTGTAGGATCGCAACAACGATAAGATAGTCCTCAACGGCAACGTGTGCTTGAACAAGTTACTTGCAAATTGAGCAGATATATAATTTTAACACTTTCTGTTTCCAGGCACATAGTAAAAATATTGGCCTCGCTTGGCGGAGGCCGGACAACATTTGCGTTGCCCTCGCATGTATAATCACCACCAACAGTCTGCCTTTGTTCAATACCTGCTCCTGCGGACTCTGAAAAGATCCAGACCGTTTTCCGCCGCCTGAACGCCATCTACCGCTAGGGCACCTGATACCGCTGCTGAGTGCTGATCGTCGACCTGCAGGTGCAACATAGCTGTGATGGTAAGATCAAGAGTGAATTCTTCGAATTATTTTACATGAACTTATTTCTTTCAGAGTGTCCCGATTTGGTGTTCAACTTTGTCAAGCAGATTAGCAAGGACTTTCCGGAAAAGTTTTCCGATGTGGTGCGTAGCGACGCGTTACGCGTGCTCCTGGGGCACGAACTGTACGTGTCCTATATCAACCCTCACTTGCAAAACTGCTTGCTCCACGTAGAGCTCAAGATCGTTTAGGTTTAAAAAAACCGTATTGCTAGAATCACCTTCTGTCAGACTTTGTTATGGACGAGAAAAGCATAAGCTTCAGTAATCTTTTTTCTTTAAATGTGTCCTAACGATTCTTTAATATTAATCTTTTGTGAATTCCGTTTGATCATTTAAATCATATCATGTTTAAATACTAATTCAATGCTCCGTTGAATCTGTTTTCTGTTGTAATTTTCAAACACTTTCTTTGCTGAGCAGATCTGTTTTTGAGATTTTAAATATTTCAAACCTGATCAACTAAAATTTCAAAAGTATGTCTTTCTAAGCAACAATTTACGAAAACGTTTGAAATTTACATCGGTTTCTAGATTCAGCGGAGCTAAAAAAATTTTTGCTTTTTGGTAAATTTACGTTATTTTTATCGGAAATTTACACGATTTCCCAAAAAAAATCCCTTGTTGATTTACATTGGATGAAACGTAAATTTCCAATGAATTTGATGTAAATTCGCATCATTAATGACGTGCACTTTTGGTACATCATTAATGATGTAAATTTACCGGATTTTTTTTTTCTGTGTAGGCATCAACTTCTGGACAACCTTCGGGATTAAACCGATGATGCAGGGTGAAACGGGATTAGAAGAGATCGCTGAGATCACCGCAGGAAGTCAGGACGTTCCGGAAGAGTTGTTCCACTTCTTCATACATCCGGTCGAAGCACTTCCGGTCATCGAACAACCACCACCGGACGATTCCCTTGACATTCCGGGCATCGACCTGACAGAACCGTCGGTGACCACGCCGGAAACGATCAAGACCGAGCATGACCTGACGGAAGAAGAGAGAGGAAGTCTGGCCGACGTCATCAGGACATTCCCGTGCACAACGGAAGGTCGTCTACGAAACCCCGTCGAATGCCGCTCTACCGCTGCTCACCTTCCATCCAAGCGGAAATGGATAAGGAGATCGAGCGCTACAGGAAGATGGATGCCATCGAGGAGTGCACGAGTCAGTGGGCGAACCCATTGGTTCCCGTCCGCAAGTCGAATGGTAAGCTAAGGGTTTGTTTGGACTCGAGGAGGATCAATGCCATGACGAAGAAGGATTCCTACCCGATGCGCGACATGAAAGGGATATTCCATCGGTTGCAGAGTGCGTGCTACTTCTCCGTAATCGACCTTAAAGACGCGTACTTCCAGATACCGCTCAAGGAAGATTGTCGCGAATTCACGGCGTTCCGGACGTCAAAGGGACTGTTCCGCTTCAAGGTGTGTCCATTCGGACTCACGAACGCTCCATTCACGATGTGCAGACTGATGGATAAAGTCATTGGGTTCGATCTAGAGCCCCATGTATTAATCTACCTGGACGATATTGTGGTGGCGACCAAAGACCTGTCCGAGCACCTTCGGTTGCTAGGAATCGTGGCGGAACGTTTGACAAAGGCGAACCTGACGATTTCGCTCGACAAGTCTCAGTTTTGTAAGAAGCAGGTGAACTATTTGGGGTATTTGTTAACCGGCCAGAGCGTCGCGATCGACAGCAAGCGGATCGATCCGATCCTGAACTACAGCCGCCCGAAGAGCGTAAAGGACATTCGCTCTCTGCTCGGCCTGGCAGGCTTTTACCAACGGTTCATTTCCAATTACAGCAAGATCGTCGCGCCAATTTTGGACCTGCTACGGAAGAAGAAGAACAAGTTCCAGTGGACGGAAGCCGCGGAAGAAGGATTCCAAGAATTGAAAGCCGCACTGGTGTCGGCACTGATCCTGGCCAACCCGAATTTTGCCGAGCCGTTTGTGATCGAGTCAGACGCATCTGATAATGCTGTCGGAGCCGCACTGATCCAGAAGCTGGATGGCGAGCCGCGAATCATCGCTTACTTCGGTAAGAAGTTAAGCAGCACCCAGAAGCGATACGCCAGCGTGGAGAAGGAATGCCTAGGCGTTCTGCTCGCGATCGAGCACTTCCGGCACTACGTGGAAGGAAGCCGTTTCAAAGTCGTCACGAACGCGCGTAGCCTTCTCTGGCTGTTCACGATAGGTGTCGAGTCTGGTAACTCTAAGCTGCTCAGGTGGGCTCTTAAGATCCAATCGTACGATATCGAGTTGGAGTATCGAAAGGGGAAGCAAAACATCACCGCAGATTGTTTGTCTCGCTCGTTAGATGCAATCAGCGTAGCGCAAGTCGATCAGGAGTACCAGGACCTGGTCAAGCAGATCACGATGGACCCGCAGGCGTTCACGGACTTCCGAGTAGTCGACGGCAGCGTTTACAAGTTCGTCAAGAACAAGGGAAAGGTCGAGGATAGTCGTTTCTGCTGGAAAGTCTACCCGCCGAAGTCGGAAAGAGAGGAGATTCTCCGGAAAACTCACGGAACCGCTCACCTCGGGTTCGAGAAGACTCTGGCCGCGCTTCGGGAAATATATTTCTGGCCGTTGATGAACACTAGGGCTAGTGATTTTTCGTGATTTCGCGGAAACCGCGAAATCCGTGAAATTTGGTCTTGGCCGTGAAATTCGGCGTATACCGTGAAATGCCGCGACATTTATATTTTTATTAAATATACTGCTGTCGAGCAATCCTGACTGCACCAACACTAATGCAAATCGTAATTTTTATAAAATTTCTCTAGAGTTATCTAAGCCCGATCTCACGCACACTAGCTTACCATTTGTTTTTGCTGGCGGGTACAAATTTTAACCTAGAAATCCATCGTGTACGTACACGCAATACATGCGCACGTAGATTACTCTCTGGCACATCCTTGCCCAGTCACGGCGTTTTGGCAGAATTCTAGCAGAGCTGAATATTCTATCGGAATTGTAGCAGAAATGTTCCTCCATTGAAGCAGGATTCTGACAGAACCAGCTCTGCTAGATTATTTCGTGACTGGGTAATTGGCGATTGTTACACTGATAATCAGCATTAGACATTTAGTCAATTAACTTTTACACACTTGTATGGGATTTTCAGTTCAACTATGATTACACAATCGAGAAATTAAAAAAGAGAGATGTGTGCCGGTAACATGGAGTGAAATTTTCGCATCTATCATGGTAAATTTCACAGCACCTTGACAGAAAGTTTAACTCCATGTTGCACTTTTAATTTCTCGATAGTGTGTTACCATACTTGAACTGATAAATTCCATACAAATGTGTAAAAATTAACTGAACAATGTGTAATGTTGATTCTCAGTGTAACGAGCGCACCCAGAATTTTGACAGCTGCTTACGGAAGTGGTGTTTTGTTTCCAAGTTGCGCGTCGCGAGCCATTTTAGCAGGTAACAAAATGAAAACAGCAGTAAAAATTACGTATGTCGAGCGAGCTAAACAGTACACAAAAGGAACACTACATGCGGACGAAGGCCAATTATTTTGTACGTCTTGCAACGTAACATTGGACCATACCAGAAAGGCCACCATCGACAAACACCTAAAATCGCAAACCCACATCGGAAAGGTCCAAAAGCAGCCAAAGGATGTAACGCATTCCGTGCAAAAACAAACAACGGTGGTGAGCGCATTCCACAAAGCCACAGCATCTCGTGATGCGCGAAACGTTTCGCAATTTGAACTCGTGGAAGCTTTCGCATCTGCAAACATTCCGCTGTACAAGCTTGATCATCCGAAGCTCCGAGACTACCTGTCAAGGAATGTCAAAAACCTTGGAGTGCTTCCACAGTCCACGACCCTCCGATCCCAAGTACTGCCTAAGGTTTTCGATGTCGCACAGCAGGAACTGCGAGAACGTGTTGCAGCAGCTTCTTCGATCGTGATTGCCGCTGATGAAGCCTCGGACCAGCAGGATAGGTTTATCTTGCACATTGTTTTTATCCTGCCCGTCACTTCCGGACAACAAGACAAGATGGAGGCAGTCACTGCGGATCTGGTTTTTCTGGATAAGGTGAACGCTACAACCGTTTCGAGAGCTATCATTCAGACGTTGACCAAGTTTGACGTCGATTTTGACAAGGTTGTCGTCGTGCTGACGGACAACGCAACTTACATGACCAAGGCCGTGACCAGCTTGAAAGTGCTCCTGCCAAATTGCATTCACCTCACATGCAACGCTCACATTCTGAGTCTGGTGGGTGAAACATTTCGTCGGAACTTCCCTGCTGTGGATAGAATGATTGCTTGCTTTAAGTCTATCTTTGTGCACTGCTCTTCGCGCAAGCTTCGATACAGGGAATTCATTGGCCGAGAGTGCGGCTCTGAAGTGCCCTTGCCTCCAGTGCCAGTCGTGACTCGTTGGAACAGCTGGTTCAGAGCTGTCGCGCACCATGCGAAATTCGTCGAGCATTATAAGAAGTTCATTGAAGCCGAGCTACTTGTTTCCGCCCCAACCAGTGCTCTTCTAGAACTGAACGATCTGTTTAAAACGGATTCGGTTCGGGTCGATGTCGTCTTTATCATGATGAACTCGACCAATTTGATGGACCTGCTGACCTGGTTTGAGAACCGTCAAGTAACAATCCATTTGGCTTACAACAAGATGGTTGACCTGATGGCCGGTAAGATACAGATTTTGTTTTAGTTTATAAATTGAAAATTAATTTTATTTTTTTAATGTAGAGTTCGGTTCCAAGGGAGAGAAGGAGAAAAACAAGATCTACAAGAAGGCGTTTCAAGATGCAGCTGCCAAGCTGAACCAATACTACACCGAAACATCAGCTAGATTCACGCAGCCAGGCCTCAGCTTCATGAAAGCTGTCAGAGGATTCGATCCGGCTCAAGCAAAAATCCTTTCTTTGGACGGGCTGAGCGACGGTATTCCGGAATGCGCTGAAAAGTTGCCGGAAATTGAAGGAGAGCTAGCAGCGTACAAACAGTGCGCTCTCGAGATCGAAGATGGAGTCAAACCAGCTGCCTTCTGGTTCAGCCAGAGAGACCGTTTTCCTAATCTGTCCCGAATTGCTATCCGGTATTTATCTGTCCCAGGAAATTCGGTAGATGCGGAGCGAAGCGTCAGTGCATTCAACACGGTAGACACGGTAAACCGGCAGAGCTTTGAAGAAAACAATTTGGCATCACACGCTATTCTTGTTACAAACTCGAAGATCTAAGCGTAAGCAGCCAGAAAAAGCAAGCAAATAAAATGAATTGTTAAAACTAAGAGTTGTTTGCCGTATTTAGTTATTTTAGTATTGAAAAAAACACTTAATTGCATTTTCTTTCCTTAGTTTTGAAAAGCCGTGAAATCGCCGCGAAATTTGGATGTTTTCTGAAATGTACACCGCGTAATTTCTTTTTTTTTGCCGTGAAAAATCACTAGCCCTAATGAACACCAAAACGAAACGTTTCTGCCAGGATTGTCTCGTCTGTCAAACCAGCAAAGCGACCAACGTCAACACCACAGCTCCACTGAAAGTGCAACGGAAGATTGCGGAATACCCGTGGCAATTTGTGACGATGGACTACGTTGGACCGCTTCCGGCATCGGGGAAAGGGAGAAGCACCTGTCTGCTGGTACTAACAGACGTTTTCAGCAAGTTCGTACTAGTACAACCATTTCGACAAGCCACGACGGATTCGCTCGTTCCGTTCGTTGAAAACATGCTGTTTTTGCTGTTCGGGGTTTCGGAAGTAATCCTCACAGATAACGGGACACAATTCACGTCCAAACTGTTCCAAGAACTGTTGAGTCGATATCACGTAACCCACTGGAGAACGCCGAGTTACCATCCGCAGATCAACGATTCGGAGAGAGCCAACCGGGTGATAACAACCGCCACCCGGGCCACGATCAAGAAGAACCACAAGGATTGGGCGAACAACATCCAGACGATCGCCAACGCCATCCGGAACTCGGTGCATGACGCGACGAAGTACACGCCCTACTTTATCCTGTTCGGGCGTAATATGGTCTCGGACGGAAGAGAGTACCGTTGCATGAGGGACACGTCGATTGATAGTGGGAGTCTGAACAACGCTGAGCGGGAGAAACTGTACGCCGACGTCAAGGAGAATCTCAAGAAGGCATTCGAGCGGCACTCGAAATACTACAACCTCAGGTCAAACGCGAAGTGTCCGCAATACACGGTCAACGAGAAGTTTCTGAAGAAGAACACCGAACTTTCCGACAAGGGTAAGGGTTACTGTGCCAAACTTGCGCCTAAATACGTTCCTGCACTGGTCAAAAGAGTAGTGGGCGAACACTGCTACGATCTATAAGACGAAAAAGGTAAACATCTGGGCGTTTTCAACTGCAAGTACCTTAAAAAGCTTAACCAACCTCTCACGCGTTCGGTCGACTAACACCGCAATTAGAATCGATCAGTTTCAGTTAAGATTTTGCAATTTAGGATTTTTCAAATTTAGGTTTCTCGAGCTATGTACCCTCTAACCGTTAGAGAGGCAACCAAGCATAAATTATGCTCCAAAACACTCTTTAGGCATCAAAAACTACAACTACATGCCACACCTGTCCAGCTTCAGATGAGAGTATCGATGATTCATGAGCTTTTGCGGATGAGACCGAAAGATCAACTCCCCTAGCCAACATGAAAATCTATGCTCGAACCTGCTGACTGTCGACAAAATATGCTAGGCAAACTATGACCCAACCAGCTATGTCCCTTTCACCCAATCAAAAGCAACAAGATCTCATAAAACCTCTAACCTTCAAGTCTCCTCGATCAAAGAGTTGAGCGTCCCACAATAACTAAAACTACTGGCGACTAAAACGAAGAACTAGAGCAAAACTACCACGAACACCCTCGAACTAGTCAATCGCGATCTCGGACATCGTAAACAGACCGTCCAACAAGACAAAAATTAGATTTAGGATAGGAATAGGATCAAGGATGGGAGCAAATACCCTACCTAATGTAAATAGTTCTTGTTAGTCGCGCCTAATCTTATAAAAACTACATGTGAGTACTTATCGTTAGTGTTAGTTTCTTCTTGATCTTCTTTATGTTGATGTTGAGTCCCACGAAGTGATGTTGTCGCAGCATGATCGATGATGTATGTTGTCTTCAGTTTTGTCGTCTGGGGCATATTTTTCGGGAACTTGAGATGAGTAGAGTAGTCAGGAAGCATAATTCAGCATCGCGCAGCATACAAGTCGTCGTGTTGAGGTTAGGATATCCAATTAGATTTCGTCGCAGCTTCCAATCAGAAGTGAAGTTGATGACGTCACAGCACATTCAGCCTTCAGCAACATATTTCCGCCATAATTTGCAGCCTTCCGCAACATATTTTTCCATCCAGTAGTAGATTTTGGCCTTCAGCACTTAGTTTTTAGTTCAGCAGCATAATTTTTTTCCAGCCTTCAGCATAGTTAGTAAATTTCCGTCAGCCTTCAGCACCCAGAGTTGTTTTGGTCCCACGACGCAGCTTCTGCAAATAAATACACAAAGCACCTTATTTTTTGGAAAGATTGGAGAAGTTGAATACTCCCCCCGTAAATTAGCATCAGGAAAAAGCAATTTAAATAGTTTCTGGCACGTTTCACTACTTTTTGGGACACTTTTAGAGCACATTCTTTAGCAAAATCACACCGCGATTTAAATTACGGACAGCACCACGTTTGTTTACGTTTTCGTTTGACGTCCTCGGCGAAGCTTTTTGACGAAGCTTTTGGTTTGACAGTTCCAGTTAGTTAGGTAGAGTGATTTTTTTTTCAGTGTTTATTTGGGAGAACCCTTGTGGCGAATTTCAGTTGTCTTATTGAATTTCGGGTGACAAAAGAGTCGATTCTGGGGTGGAAATTCAATACAGATATTTTAATTAGGCTGCGTTCTGTTAGAGTGAAGGACAAATTTGCCTGAAGTAAAGCTTTGGGGTGGGCCTAAACTCTGCAGAACAGATGATTTCGGTAAATTAGGACGAAGTTTCATTTGCTCAACGTAATGATTGGGGTAGATTCTGAGTCTTAATGAGCCAGTGTTATTTCGGGAACATAAAGTAAGGAGACTTTAGGTTGTATTTTCATTAAATATGGAATATTATTTATTTGAAAGTATATTTTATTTGGGGTAATGATTGGGATGAGTGTTAGGATGAATGAATGAGGAATGTCAACCACTAGTCATAGTCAAACTGCTAGCCCTGGACAGTTCAAGCAAGTAGTTTTTCTGGGAAAATTTAGAGATGATAGCCTGTAAATTAAATGACTGAAAGAAAGTATCTGTGATTAGGTTATAAAATTTTTGCACTAGCATTTTGTTGAGGATTTCTAAACGTTCGCTGGAGACCGGAGTGAAGACGTTGATGGTCAGTAACAAGCATTTTCTGTGATGGATCATGACTTGGAAATAGAGATGGAGGTTACTTGTAACCGATGATCATATATGACCCCGAACTATTGAAGAATCTTTCGCAATTTGTTTTTAAAAACGAAACTATTGGCACTACGCCCCCCGGGGCATGGCCTTCCTCTAACGTGGAATTTCTGCTCCAGCGCCTCTGACGAGACAGGAGAAACCGGGACCGACGTTTTACTTCACCATCCGATAGAAGCTCAGTGGATAAGGCGGGAATCGAACCCGCGTCTCATAGCATCATCGGGATCGGCAGCCGAAGCCGCTACCCCTGCGCCACGAGACCCACCAATTTGTTTGCAATTTGTTTTTAGTGAAATGTAAATAAATGTTTAGTTGTTAGTTTTCGGTTTTTCGTAAGATTTCCCCTTACGAAAATTCAGTTTACACTGAATTTTCGTAATTTAAGCATGGAGTGATGTAACAGTTGGCCTGTTTGGCAAAATTATTTATTTATTTGTTTGAATGTTAAATGTTATTTAGTCAAACTCCGCTTGCACTTTTCTGTAAAACTTCTGTTGTATTCACCACGGTAACTCAACCTGTTTTGGACCGATTGCGTTAAGACCCGGAGAGAGACTCTTGAGAGAGATGAGCCGATCTTGAACTACCTCAGTGAGAGAACGCCACAGCTAGACCCGAGAACACAGTTGTTAAAAAGGGATGGGGAGTTCGCTACTTCTGTCGCACGCAGTTACCCAGAGAGCATCTCAAGGAATGACGTAATTCCGGTCAAACCGCTTGAGCGTCCGTTGCGACCTTCCCTATTCTGAGGACTCCAGGGCTCGTTCACTTTGTCCCCAGCTATCAACGAGAGTGGAAGTGCGCGTTTTGTACCGCGAGTTTTTGGCTTTTTGTACAAAATGTAATTTACTATAGTGACGTGTTCCATTTTTTGTTAGCTAATTAAATTTCCATTTATTAGTTTCCCGTTAGTTAGTCGTGTGTGCGCTAGTGCTAAACATTGTCTTATTTGTGTGCGAACAGGAGAAAAGGAAAGCACCAGCCCAGCAGCAGCGCGAACACACGAGCAGCAGAAGCAGCAGAGGAAAACGGAGACGAAGTCTCCCGCGCACCGCACTTCTCGTTGGCGCCGTACGTCAGCAGGCGAAGCACGAGGACGAAGAGCGTGAGCGCACGCTAGGAGGCGATCCGTAACCACATCGCCCCGGTGAAGAAGGGAGGGTCTCTGAACCACCACACGAGGACAGCGGAGATCGTTAGTCCCGGCCGGAGTCAACCCTAAGGCCGGAGCTTCCTGTCCGGTTGCTGAACGCTGACAGCCGCGGAACCGGGAAACGTTTAAACCGGCCCGAGCCACCCCGTAAGGCCGAGTCCCGCATTCCGGTCAGCTGTTCATCAGCTGACGGCCACGTGTCGTCCCTGAGCTGAGCAACCAGCCACCAGCAGCAGAGAACAACAGCAGCAACAAGATCATCATTCGGTGAGTCCGTTCTTTTTGCACTTGGTGGAAGAGCACGTCGCTAGCTGACGTAGCGAGGTTTTTGCCAGCCTAGTGCCGAGGCGGCAGACGCGAGTCCGCTTTGTCGGACGCGTCCAAAGTTTGAGGAGCGAACTTTAATCCCACGCGTTTCTACGCCACACGTGGATGACCCCTAAAATCTAAACGCGCGCGCGCAATTTTCGAAGCAGTAGCCGATTTGATCAGCTGATTGCTGGAAGATGGGAAGAGCACATGAGCACGGTTAGGGAAACAGAAGTAAAGATAAAACGCACACACGCAAAGTAGGTAGAAGTTAGAAAACTTGAAGATGGCCACCAACACTATTGTAAAAATATAAGCATGCTAAACCAAAACGAACAAACGAGAACTCACCTTTCTTTCTGGAGTTATGAATAAAAACCGCTTTAGTTCTTTTTCGGATTAATAAAACGTTCGTTTAATTGTTGTTTAAAACCTACTTGTGGAGTTTCTTTAGTTGATTTGATTTGGAGTTATGTCACTTTTCGTCGTCTTTTTTCGTTCTGTTTGCTGAATGACAGAGTTTGGCGTCGAAAGCACTGCCACGATCGAAGCGCTGCCTGGTGGCAGGTGGCGGCACTGCCGATGATGAGCTTTTAGGCATGGGAAGCAACACACTGGAGTAAGTTGTCTGGGTAATTTCTTGTGGTTGGCGTGACGGATTCTCGGTTTCGTTTAGTGGCAGTTCTCGGTGATCTAGCTGGTTCGATCCTGAATCCTCCGATGAGGATCAGTACAAAATGGGCTCGTCTTTCTAAAGAGTCTCGACCGGGCAAACAAACATGGCGTGCGATCTCCCTTTGGGAGTGGCGCATAAATCTCACGTTCACCAGATCGACTAGCAACGGTTACAACATTAAAACGCGTTTTTCTCGGAACGTCGAAATAGCGGGTGCGACAAGATAGCACGACGACGTCGATATGATAAGTTAAGTGAGTGTGTGTGTGTGTGTGTGTGTGTGTGTGTGTGAGAGTGAAAACAAAATCAGCAATTCGAAAATCATTTAAATAATTCAGCATGAGCACGAGCATGAGAGATCACCCATGGTTGCCCCTCCGTTGCTGAACAGAACCGTAATATCCTTTCAGCACTACTGATCATAGGCTTCGACGATCTAGTACTTTTTCCCTTATCAACAGCATGTATGAATGCGCTGAAAAGATGAAACACCATGATTGCTAAAGCTAGATCAATTGCGAATAAGTAACAGTCATTGGCCACCAACGGCGCCCGCCATGTCAGTTTGTAGACCTCGATTTTAAGGGACGGGAATGTTAGTTAGCGCAGGTTGCTACTAGGGCAAATTTACTCTGTGCTTACACCCCACGAGCGCCAGGAACCTGAAAACTTGTTAGTAGGATAGGGTGTTTGGTCAGGATTCATCATAGAAGATGATGATGCGACCTGATTTTGATTTTTGTTTGTTGAAAGATGTTATATAATATTCTCAAGGCAAACAATCGGATGCTGCGGATGAAACATTTCCCGTTTCCCGGTTGTTAAATTTTAAGAAATGGTCTAGTCTTAGACAGCCGGCTGTGGAAAGATAGAACCAAAATCATTTGTAATTAAAACTGAATTGTTAAACAGTGTAATTTTTAACTTGAGATGATTTCACGAGTTTTAAATGATTGATGTTTAGTGAGGTACTGATTAACTTTGCGAACGACGAGTTACGATGTTTATCGAGATGAAATGGTATGATAGGGTTTTGTTGTTGTTGCACGCCGCGACGGACACGAAAAATCTTGCGACCCGACGGAAAGGGATCGCAAATCGGACTGGCTAGCTGTCATCGGGACAACCAGTGCCAGCCGCACCTTAACACACACACGCACGCGGAAAAAACGAAAAACAAACTGCGACGGACGCGAACAATCTTTCGACCCGACGGAAAGGCATCGCAAATCGGACTCTGCCCAATCCTGATTTTTTTTTCACTTTGTAAACAAACACGACCATCCGCTCACACTGATGGAACATAATTGAATGATTCCCCCCCGTCCAGCGCGTCCCTTCACTCAATATTTGCATGCACAATCCAATTTTTTTTCACTTCGTTAACAAACACGACCATCCGCTCGCACTTATGGAACATAATTGAATGATTCCCCCCCGTCCAGCGCGTCCCTTCACTCAATATTTTTGCATGCACAATCCTGTTTTTTCACTTTGTAAACAAACACAACCATCCGCTCGCACTGATGGAACATAATTGAATGATTTCCCCCCGTCCAGCGCGTCCCTTCACTCAATATGTTTGCATGCACAATCCTGTTTTTTCACTTTGTAAACAAACACAACTATCCGCTCGCACTGATGGAACATAATTGAATGATTCCTCCCCGTCCAGCGCGACCCTTCACTCAATATGTTTGCATGCAGAATCCTGTTTTTTCACTTTGTAAATAAACACGACCATCCGCTCACACTGATGGAACATAATTGAATGATTCCCCCCCGTCCAGCGTGTCCCTTCACTCAATATTTGCATGCACAATCCTATTTTTGACAAAGAACTTTGTCCTAAGGTTTCTATACGTGGTGTCAATCCAAAATTTTCGCGAAGCGAAAACGTTACGTGACGAATTCCCCTCTCGGCAAATTTCCCCTCTTTTTGGTGCACGCTGGTTGGTTGAACAAACGTTTCCCAAACAGTCAATATAGAGACGTGAGATTGATGTATCTAAAATCACCCCCACTCTACCTCATAATTTTCGGATCGTAGACGCGGCAAAAAGTGAATAAGGAGATGTAGGAGAATGGGTGCAAAGAGGCGGGGCATACGTCCCCGATCTAGATTAACAAAACGCGGCTCGGTCGGTCCCGAAAATTCAGTCTGTGGCTGGCCGTCGACGAGAACACATCAGGAGCAGATGGCCTGGTGGCCCGTTTGCAGACGGCCTGGAGGCCCGGGAGCAGATAGCCTGGAGACATGGACACGCCAAGACATGCCAGCCGGCATGAGCGGGAATTGAAATTGGCCACCACTTGGAGTGGCCGGAGCCCCCGGGGATGTTCCGATGGGGGGACATTTGCCGAACCATAAGAGTTGGGGCAATTAGGGTATCAAACTTTAGGGTTTTTGATATTGGACATGAAATTTGACATTTTGGCAGTAGTGGCCACCACCTGGAGTGGCCGGAGGCCCCGGGGATGTTTCGATGGGGGGACATTTGCCGAACCATAAGAGTTGGGGCAATTAGGGTATCAAACTTTAGGGTTTTTGATACTGGACATGAAATTTGACATTTCGGCAGTAGTGGCCACAATCCGGAGTGGCCGGAGGCCCCGGGGATGTTCCGATGGGGGGACATTTGCCGAACCATAAGAGTTGGGGCAATATGGGTATCAAACTTTAGGGTTTTTGATACTGGACATGAAATTTGACATTTTGGCACTAGTGGCCACCACCTGGAGTGGCCGGAGGCCCCGGGGATGTTCCGATGGACATTTGCCGAACCATAAGAGTTGGGGCAATTAGGGTATCAAACTTTAGGGTTTTTGATACTGGACATGAAATTTGACATTTTGGCAGTAGTGGCCACCACCTGGAGTGGCCGGAGGCCCCGGGGATGTTTCGATTGGGGGACATTTGCCGAACCATAAGAGTTGGGGCAATATGGGTATCAAACTTGATGGATTTTGATACTGGACATGAAATTTGATATTTCAGCAGTAGTGGCCATAACCCGGAGTGGCCGGAGGCCTCGGGGATGTTCCGATGGGGGGACATTTGCCGAACCATAAGAGTTGGGGCAATATGGGTATTAAACTTTATGGATTTTGATACTGGACATGAAATTTGATATTTCAGCAGTAGTGGCCACACTCCGAAGTGGCCGGAGGTCCCGCGGATGTTGGGGAAAAATGGCTATTAAACTTCTGAAATATGTTTCTGGAAATTTAGAATAACTATTTCGTAATCAATTAGAGCCTTGAAGAAGGCAGTTTAGCTCCACTTGCAATTTTCATCCCCTTAGTTCGATAGGACGTTGATATTATATCTTAAAACTTTACAAATCAAACAGGCTGATTCAGAGCCACGAAAAAATTGTCTTGTGTAATTATAAGGGAATCATGAGGAAATTTGGACCGGGCGTTCTAATCGAAAATTTCTACAATCATCTAGCAAAGTTCTTTGTCATACTGGTCATGTGTAACATAACCACCTGCACCTTTTTTCACTTCGTTAAGACCATCTCCACCGGGCGCGCGCAGTAAGGATTTGGAAGCGCTCCACCATCACTCATCCCCACACCGGTCGCTCATAAACGCGCTCATAAAATAGCAGCTCGACCCTCGGTGAACAGCGGGTGACCAAATTTAGTCGCCCGCTAGTAGCGCGCACAAATATTTGACATCTGCTTGAAGTGAAAGGAGAATCGAGATTTTTTTTTTTAAATGGACTTTTTTTGGTACCACGGAACTAGACATTGATAATGGACATTTTCATTGGGCTGGCCACAACCCGGATTGACCCAGATTCCCCGGGGGATGTTCCGTTGAGCTTACATTGGCGGTACCAATGAATATGAACAATGTTGGTGTCAAACTTCAAGATTTTTTAAATCGCATATGAACATTTCGAAAATGGACATTGCGAGTGGACTTGCCACAGCCCGAATTGGTCCCAGTTCCCCCGGGGATGTTCCGCTGAGCGGACATTGGCGACACCGAATGAATATGAGCAATATTGGTGTCAAACTTCACGGTTTTCAAAATCACATATGAAAAATACGAAAACTGACATTTTAAACGGACTGGCCACAACCCGGATGGTTCCGGGTTCCCCGGAGGATGTTCCGTTGGAGGGACATTGGCGGCACCGTATGAATATGGGCAATATTGGTGTCAAATTCAAAATTTACAAAATCACATATGACAATTTATGAAAATGGATATTTTCAACGAACTGGCCACAATCCGGATGGTTCTGGGTTCCCCGGGGGATGTTCCGTTGGAGGGACATTGGCGGCACCGTATGAATATGGGCAATATTGGTGTCAAACTTCACGATTTTCAAAATCACATATGAAAATTACGAAAATGGACATTTGCAACGAACTGGCCACAACCCGCATGGTTCCGGGTTCCCCGGAGGATGTTCCGTTGGAGGGACATTGGCGGCACCGTATGAATATGGGCAATATTGGTGTCAAACTTCACGATTTTCAAAATCACATATGAAAATTACGAAAATGGACATTTGCAACGAACTGGCCACAACCCGGATGGTTCCGGGTTCCCCGGAGGATGTTCCGTTGGAGGGACATTGGCGGCACCGTATGAATATGGGCAATATTGGTGTCAAACTTCACGATTTTCAAAATCACATATGAAAATTACGAAAACTGACATTTTAAACGGACTGGCCACAACCCGGATGGTTCCGGGTTCCCCGGAGGATGTTCCGTTGGAGGGACATTGGCGGCACCGTATGAATATGGGCAATATTGGTGTCAAATTCACAATTTTCAAAATCACATATGACAATTTATGAAAATGGATATTTTCAACGAACTGGCCACAATCCGGATGGTTCTGGGCTCCCCGGGGGATGTTCCGTTGGAGGGACATTGGCGGCACTGTATGAATATGGGCAATATTGGTGTCAAAATTCACAATTTCCAAAATCACATATGAATATTGCGAAAACTGACATTTTAAACGGACTGGCCACAACCCGGATGGATCTGGGCTCCCCGGGAGATGTTCCGTTGGAGGGACATTGGCGGCACCGATGAATATGGGCAATATTGGTGTTAAATTTCACGACTTTCAAAATCACATATGGAAATTAAGAAAATGGACATTGTGAGTGGACTGGCCACAATCCGAATTGATTCGGGTTCCCCGGGGGATGTTCTGTTGGAGGGACTTTGATGGCACCGTATGAATATGGGCAATATTGGTGTTAAATTTCAAGATTTTCAAAATCACATATGGAAATTACGAAAATTGACATTTGCAGCGAACTGGCCACAACCCGGATGGTTCCGGGATCCCCTGGCAATGTTTGGTTGAAGGGACATTGAAGGAATTTATTTTTTGAATTAATTTAAATTGAGGATTGTGGATGCCGGGACCCGTGGTGTAGGGGTAAGCGTAGTTGCCTCTCACCCAGTCGGCCTGGGTTCGATCCCAGACGGTCCCGGTGGCATTTTTCGAGACGAGATTTGTCTGATCACGCCTTCCGTCGGACGGGAAGTAAATGTTGGCCCCGGTCTAACCTAGAGGTTAGGTCGATAGCTCAGTCCAGGTGTAGGAGTCGTCTCCCTGGGTCCAGTCTCGGTGGAGTCGCTTGTAGGCAGTTGGACTAACAATCCAAAGGTCGTCAGTTCGAATCCCGGGGTGGATGGAAGCTAAGGTTTAAAAAGAGGTTTGCAATTGCCTCAACAATCAAGCCTTCGGACAGCTAGTTTCGAGTAGGAATCTCGCAATCGAGAACGCCAAGGCAATGCTGTAGAGCGAATAATTTGATTTGGATGACTGTAGAAAAAAAAAGATATTTCTTTACAACTTCAATATTTGTTATTTATTTATTTGTGCTGATAATGTCCCTTCAACGAAACATACTCCGTGGAACTCGGACTGATGCGGTTTGTGACGAATAAACTTAATATGTTCATTTTCGTAATTTCGATAGGTGATTTTAGAAATCGTGAAGTTTAACACCAACATGTTCATATGATACCGCCATATCCTTTCAATGGAACTTCCCCCGGGAAACCCGGAACTACCTGGGTTGTGGCCAGTCCACTCAAAATATCCGTTTTCGTAATTTTAATGTGATTTTGAAAATCGTGAAGTTTGACACCAATATTGCCCATATTCACACTGTGCCACCAATGTCCGCTCAACGGAACATCCCCGCGGGAACCCGGACCAATTCGTGTTGTGGCCAATCCACTGAAAATGTTTATTTTCGTAATTTTCATATGTGCCGCCAATGTCCCTCAAATGGAACATCCCCCGGGGAACCCGGAACCGTCCGGGTTCTGGCCAGTCCGTTTAAAATGTCAGTTTTTGCAATATTCATATGTGATTTTGAAAATCGTGAAGTTTGACACCAATATTGCCCATATTGATACGGTGCCACCAATGTCCCTCCAACGGAACATCCTCCGGGGAAACCGGAACCATCCGGGTTGTGGCCAGTTCGCTGCAAATGTCCATTTTCGTAATTTTCATATGTGATTTTGAAAATCGTGAAGTTTGACACCAATATTGTCCATATTCATTCGGTGTCGCCAATGTCCCTCCAACGGAACATCCCCCGGGAAACCGGAACCATCGGGGTTGTGGCCAGTTCGCTGCAAATGTCCATTTTCGCAATTTTCGTATGTGATTTTGAAAATTGTGAAGTTTGACACCAATATTGCCCATATTCATTCGGTGTCGCCAATGTCCGCTCAGCGGAACATCCCCGGGGGAACTGGGACCAATTCGGGTTGTGGCAAGTCTACTCGCAATGTCCATTTTCGAAATTTTCATCTGCGATTTAAAAAATCTTGAAGTTTCACACCAACATTGTTCATATTCATTGGTACCGCCAATGTACGCTAAACGGAACATCCCCCGGAGAATCTGGGCCAATCCGGGTTGTGGCCAGCCCAATGAAAATGTCCATTTTCATAAATTTTCATGTGTGATTTCAAAAATTATGAATTTTGACACCAATATTGCCCATATCCATACGGTGCAGCAACATCCCCCGAGGAACCCGGACCAATCCAGGTTGCGGCCAATCAAGTTTTTTTTTTGGAAATAATTACTTCTGGCTTTGAAGATTTTGGCAAATTGGTCATGCCAATAAATTAAAACAAATTTTATTTCGAAAAGTCAAAATAAGCTGATACTCACCCCCGGTGGGGTTGGCTGTAACTATTTTACCGACCCGTTTTATCAACGACCGGTGTGGGCAGGGTGACTAAACTAAAATAGTAGCGCTGTGGGTGAACAAAATAGTCACTCAGTTATGTGCGCACCGGTGGAGATGCTCTAACAAACACGACCATCCGCTCGCACTGATGGAACACAATTGAATGATTCCCCCCCCCGTCCAGCGCGTCCCTTCACTCAATATGTTTGCATGCACAATCCTGTTTTTTCACTTTGTAAACAAACACAACTATCCGCTCGCACTGATGGAACATAATTGAATGATTCCTCCCCGTCCAGCGCGACCCTTCACTCAATATGTTTGCATGCAGAATCCTATTTTTGACAAAGAACTTTGTCCTAAGGTTTCTATACGTGGTGTCAATCCAAAATTTTCGCGAAGCGAAAACGTTACGTGACGAATTCCCCTCTCGGCAAATTTCCCCTCTTTTTGGTGCACGCTGGTTGGTTGAACAAACGTTTCCCAATCAGTCAATATAGAGACGTGAGATTGATGTATCTAAAATCACCCCCACTCTACCTCATAATTTTCGGATCGTAGACGCGGCAAAAAGTGAATAAGGAGATGTAGGAGAATGGTTGCAAAGAGGCGGGGCATACGTCCCCGATCTAGATTAACAAAACGCGGCTCGGTCGGTCCCGAAAATTCAGTCTGTGGCTGGCCGTCGACGAGAACACATCAGGAGCAGATGGCCTGGTGGCCCGTTTGCAGACGGCCTGGAGGCCCGGGAGCAGATAGCCTGGAGACATGGACACGCCAAGACATGCCAGCCGGCATGAGCGGGAATTGAAATTGGCCACCACTTGGAGTGGCCGGAGCCCCCGGGGATGTTCCGATGGGGGGACATTTGCCGAACCATAAGAGTTGGGGCAATTAGGGTATCAAACTTTAGGGTTTTTGATACTGGACATGAAATTTGACATTTCGGCAGTAGTGGCTACAATCCGGAGTGGCCGGAGGCCCCGGGGATGTTCCGATGGGGGGACATTTGCCGAACCATAAGAGTTGGGGCAATATGGGTATCAAACTTTAGGGTTTTTGATACTGGACATGAAATTTGACATTTTGGCACTAGTGGCCACCACCTGGAGTGGCCGGAGGCCCCGGGGATGTTCCGATGGACATTTGCCGAACCATAAGAGTTGAGGCAATTAGGGTATCAAACTTTAGGGTTTTTGATACTGGACATGAAATTTGACATTTTGGCAGTAGTGGCCACCACCTGGAGTGGCCGGAGGCCCCGGGGATGTTTCGATAGGGGGACATTTGCCGAACCATAAGAGTTGGGGCAATATGGGTATCAAACTTGATGGATTTTGATACTGGACATGAAATTTGATATTTCAGCAGTAGTGGCCATAACCCGGAGTGGCCGGAGGCCTCGGGGATGTTCCGATGGGGGGACATTTGCCGAACCATAAGAGTTGGGGCAATATGGGTATTAAACTTTATGGATTTTGATACTGGACATGAAATTTGATATTTCAGCAGTAGTGGCCACACTCCGAAGTGGCCGGAGGTCCCGCGGATGTTGGGGAAAAATGGCTATTAAACTTCTGAAATATGTTTCTGGAAATTTAGAATAACTATTTCGTAATCAATTAGAGCCTTGAAGAGGGCAGTTTAGCTCCACTTGCAATTTTCATCCCCTTAGTTCAATAGGACGTTGATATTATATCTTAAAACTTTACAAATCAAACAGGCTGATTCAGAGCCACGAAAAAATTGTCTTGTGTAATTATAAGGGAATCATGAGGAAATTTGGACCGGGCGTTCTAATCGAAAATTTCTACAATCATCTAGCAAAGTTCTTTGTCATATTGGTCATGTGTAACATAACCACCTGCACCTTTTTTCACTTCGTTAACAAACACGACCATCCGCTCGCACTGATGGAACATAATTGAATGATTCCTCCCCGTCCAGTGCGACCCTTCACTCAATATTTTTGCATGCAGAATCCTGTTGTTTCACTTTGTAAACAAACACGACCATCCGCTCACAATGATGGAACAAAATTGAATGATTCCCCCCCGTCCAGCGCGTCCCTTCACTCAATATTTGCATGCACAATCCTATTTTTTTCACTTCGTTAACAAACACGACCATCCGCTCGCACTGATGGAACATAATTGAATGATTCCCCCCCTTCCAGCGCGTCCCTTCACTCAATATTTTTGCATGCACAATCCTGTTTTTTCACTTTGTAAACAAACACAACCATCCGCTCGCACTGATGGAACATAATTGAATGATTCCTCCCCGTCCAGTGCGACTCTTCACTCAATATGTTTGCATGTACAATCCTGTTTTTTCACTTTGTAAACAAACACAACCATCCGCTCGCACTGATGGAACATAATTGAATGATTCCTCCCCGTCCAGCGCGACCCTTCACTCAATATTTGCATGCACAATCCTGTTTTTTCACTTTTTAAACAAACACAACCATCCGCTAGCACTGATGGAACATAATTGAATGATTCCTCTCCGTCCAGCGCGACCCTTCACTCAATATTTTTGCATGCACTATCCTGTTTTTTCACTTTGTAAACAAACACGACCATCCGCTCACATTGATGGAACATGGCTGTGTTTATTTATTCCTCAACAGGCACTTTTTGCCCAAATGAACCTAATACTAAAACTACCAACTAATACAATCGTCTCAACACTGATAAGAACTTAGACTTTAACACATCGCGGGACAAACTAACATCAAAAACAGTGGACACTTTATTGAAGGCTCGCTTCAGTCCGACTACAGCTCCATTGGCGCTGTAGTTTGTACGTCGAAAAGGGATCTGCACGATTGGCGTATGGCGTAGCTGGCGGGCAGGTGTTGTTACGTTGATCTTTTCGCGAAGAGAGGGGCAGTCAATTCTGTCAGTTAGTACATCTGAGGCAGTCAATGCACGGGCCAGGTCACGACGCAGCTGAAGTGAGTCGAGGTGCATGAGCTGACAGCGGTCTTCGTATGGCGGAAGCTGCTGGGGATTTCTCCAGGGCAGTGATCTCAGGGCGTAGCGGACGAACTTCTCTGGATACTCTCGAGCCGGTAAACAGCGTTGTTGTAGTGCGGAGTCCAGACCGTGGAACAGTATTCCAGCGGGGAGCGAACTATGGAGCAAAAAAGAGTTTTAAGGCAGTGGATGTCTGTAAAGTGGCGTGTCATGCGGATCACCAAACCGAGCTGACGCGATGCTTTGGCGGTGATGAGAGAGATGTGTTGCTTGAATGTCAGTTTTGAGTCCAGGATGACACCAAGATCCTTAATGTGATCAACTCTTTGCACCAGTGTGTCACCCAGATGGTAGTCGAACGGAATCGGGATGTGTTTCCGGCTAAACGTAATCACTTGGCATTTCCCGGGGTTGAGAACCATGTGGTTCACCGCACACCAGTCAGCGAATTTATCGAGTTCACGTTGTAAGGCTTTGGCGTCGTCTAAACAGTCGACCTTGGCGAACAGCTTGAGATCGTCTGCGTAGGCAAGACGGGGTCCTGAGAGGGTGAAGTTGACATCGTTGAAAAAGAACAAAAACACTAGCGGGCCGAGATGGCTGCCTTGTCCTATTCCAGATGTGGCGTCAAAGCCAAATAAGAAATAATTCCATTTAAATAATTCAGCATGACCAGATTAACTAATTTGACAAAAGGAAAAAACACGATTCAAAATTTATTTTTTCTAATTGGGTACTAAAGCCCCATGTCAATTTTTATGTACAACGCTAAAAAACACGATTAAAAACCATTTCTGATCACTTTTTTTTTCATTTTAATGCAAAAAAAAATTGACAAGACAACATTTTTTCGATGGATTAACTATGGTCCCCTTGGAACGAGCTGTCAAGTAGGAGCTTTTCTGTCAAAAAGGACCGCGAGGTTAATTTTTCAAAATTGACTTAAAAATCCATTTTAAACTCTTTGTGGTCGTACAAAGGGTCATTGTACTCAGAAAAATAAGCTTTATCGCTTTAAACAATAATATCAGCAATCTAAGCTTCATTTTTGGACCCAATTCCGTCTTGAAACTACCCACTGAGAATTTTGGCTCGAGCCTCGACTCGATTCAGGCTCGATCTCGAGCCAGATCGACTCGAGGCTCGAGCCAAAATTCTCAGTGGGTACTTACTTTTCCTGTCATTCTTGAACGACAAAATAGCCTACTTTTCTGTACCAATTTAAACCAGCGAAACATCCGAAAATATTTGTTGGGAGTTGACATATTCGGTGCTAAAGAAAAGCTTCCACTTCATCCGACCGGCCTGTGTCCTGTCCCCTGTGTCCCCTGTGTCCCCTGGGGCAGGCCCGTATCCAGGATTCTTCGATGGGGGGTGTTTTCCCTCATAAGGCGTTAGGCGTATGTGTGTTATAGGAAGGACGTATACAGTCAACAAATGCGTACCAAACAAAAACGTGAAATTTGCTTCATATATTGTAGCAGTAATGCTAAAATTCAATAAGTTCATGAAAATATTGTTATTCTTGCATATATCATTGATGTGATAGAAAATATTGAAATAACGTCATTGAATCCTTGATAGTTTAGATTGTTTTGTTTTCAATTATTTTTTTTTCTCTTCAGTAATTTGTTTTGCCTCTTAGTTTTTCGGGAAAATTTTACATGAGGGCATTTTTTATCTATACACATCTTTGATTTCGCCATTGTTTGTTTACATCACGTTCTTCACTGTGTCTCGTTTTCCCAGTGGTTTTTAGTGTGTTAAACTTACCCGTTTATTTTTTAAACTAATTCGAACCGTTGCTTAAGTGTTCTCCGCATCTCCGATCGGTGTTAGTTGGTGGTATTATCCCCTATTTGGTGCTTATTTTCGTGGATTGAAACAGTTCAGCAACCTCAGAACTCGTCGTCGTCATCTTCGTTGCTGCCCCGTTCGTGATAATCATCATCATTATCGTTTGTTCCCACGCTGACGATTCAGTGCGCCATCTACAGTGAGGTAAGCTGAAACCTACTCTTCATACACGGAAAAAAAACCTGCAATGTAAAGATGTCGAAAGTTGCGGCAGTGTGCCACTCGTCCTCTAATGAGGTCTCTGGACACCAAATCTGCTGCCAGGGATATTGCAGCGCTGTATTTCACCTGAAGTGCAGCGGCGTCTCGGAAAGTCTACTCGCGGCAGTCGACGGGAACAGGCAAGTCTTCTGGATGTGTCGGTCTTGTACCACCATGCTGTTGGACATGCGCCACCGCAAATCGGTTCACTCTGCCTTCATGTCCGGCCAGGAATCGCTGGTGGATACTCACAGCCAAAGTGTGGCCGAAATGAAGAGTGAACTCACGGAACTGAAGGCCGAAATCCGCTCCAACTTTGCTTCCCTGAAGAACTCAAACTCGTTGACGCCTAGGTCGTCTCGTCGCCCTGGGGACAATCCGGACCTAAGGAAAAAACTTTTCCACGACAAGCTAGAACCCAAGAAGCAATCTCAGCCCTTGCTGCAAGGGACAGGCAATCCTGTCTCACCGAGCTTTAGCTCCATGCTTGTGGCTGCACCAACGCCGAAGTTCTGGTTGTACATGACAAGGATTTCTCGTACCGTCACCGTGGACCAAGTGACAAAACTTGCGGTCGAGCGCCTTGGTGTCCAGGATGTGGAAGTCACCAGACTTGTTGCCAAAGGCAAGGACGTCAACACGATGTCGTTCATCTCGTTCAAAATCGGGATGGACACCTCGCTGAAAGAGAAAGCTCTGGCAACCTCCACTTGGCCGCAAGGTCTGATTTTCCGCGAGTTTGAGGACAGATCAACGGAAATTTTTTGGGCGCCGATAGCAACAGCGTCTGCAAACCCGACTGCTTCAGGAGCAACAGGGACTACGACTACTCCGGAATCTACGCCACCGAATCTCCCTGCTGCGGGGGACGGATCGGAGAATCCGAATCTCGAGGTAGAGAGCATGGAAGAGTAACGCGACCATCTTTAGCTGCATCGCCAGGACGCGCCGTAGAAAGCCATGTGAGAGTCCCTCGCCTGCCCGACACCACCACGTCGTCACCCAGCCACCGCCTTATAAGTCCAGCCTGTTGCAACCTTCAGAGCCGTCCTGGTGTTGGTGTCGGTGCCGGGGGAGGGGTCTCTCAAACGGCAACCCTCGGCAAGTACCATTCTAGTTTGCAAAATCCATTGCCTGATGCTCGCCCAACTTCCAGTTCGTGCGCCACATCGCCTCCAATCAGGACACCAAACGCTGTACGAGCTTTCCGGTCATCACCACACAGCAAAAAATCCGATGGTAAAATCGCATGCAAAAGCATGCACATCACCTTCGTCAAAATAAACACTTAATATTACGTGCCAGATGATCGTGCAAAATGGTGGGAGAATATTTGTAGTACCCAAAATGTGCTTCGGCAAGACATATACGACGTGTATCATACGTGCTTAACTGACCTTTGCAAAAGAATCAGCCTCCAAAAAGTTCCAAATTCCCAGCTGGACAGTGTTCCGTACAGTGACGGTAGCACTGCAGCAACTCTTCGGTGAGATGAACGATGAGCAACTTTCTCACTAGTGAGTTAACGCTCATCAGCAATGTTCGGTGTGTTGTCAACATAAAGTGTGCGAGAAGTGAAATTGGTGGTGTAGTAAGCTGACGTGTCCCAGGCTTCGGCTGGACAAATACTTTTGATTCGTGTAATTTACCTTAGGAAAGGGTGAATGATGCCGACGTCCATTCAGCCGATCGCGGTTTGCCAGCTGCCGACGCAGTACGGATGGTCATCAAAGGTAAGGTAGCATAAATGCATTCGTACGATCCTTCTCACCATATGATGATTCCAGAAGATGGCCTCTCTCGGTGCAGCAGTATTGGTGGTGATCGTCGCCGACGGTGGTATTGGTGTCGTCGAGCCTCGATCGTTGGCTTGGTGTGCGTGACCTCGATCGACGATGATGATCGTCAATGATGATTGTGATGATTGTTTACACTCGATCGTTGGGTGGATTTTGAATACGAAAAGTGGGTGTTAGCAGGAGTTCAACGTCGCGCTTCGGCGGTGACATATACTTGTTTTTAATTATTTACCTGGCCAAACCAGGGCACCTTGCCCAACGGATGGTGATCGAAGCGACGTCCAGGTGATCTTCGGTGATTGGCGATAATTGCTGCTGATTCCGGTTGGTTCGCAGAAGTGCAGCGGGTGAACACGAAGATCGACGAGCCAGCGACCGTTCACTGGGCTCTCCGGGTGCTGCGAAGACGATGAACTATCCGAGCAGGGTGTAGTTTTGTCCGGTGAGTACTCTCAGTACCCAGCTGAGCGTGAGTGGTCGCGATATCCGATCGCGATGGCGGAGCCCTTGCTCGCCCGCGGAATTGAAGGCCGGTAGCACAGTTCCCAAACTGTGATGGCGCACGGTGTGTGTGCGTGTAGATACCCGTAGGATGGCGCAAACCGATGTACTTGGTGGGGGCCAACCTGGCCTGAGGTCCTTCCGAATCCTTCCCGATCCGGTTCGAAGGACCAATAATGTTGGGTTGGTCCTTACCGGTCGACGATAGCTCAGTGGGGGTTGGATCGGGGTTGTCCGGATTGCTGGGGGCGCCTTTTTGTCCTGGGAGATTCCGTCCGTTTGGTGGGTTTTTGGGGGGTTTTCCGGGGTCCAAAAAAGCAACACGTACACACAATTCACATTAAACACTCAGCTTACAAAAACTACATTTATTCCACGTTAAAAACTACATATATTACTACACAAAACAGATTAAAAATCGGCCTCTTGGCCAGCTAGTTTTGCTGCTGTTCAGCTGTTGGTTTCGCACAATTATAATTAATTATTCTAATCATTGGCCGGGCCGGCCAGTCCGCGTATTGGTGTCCATCGATCAGCTGGTCCAGCACACGCACACAGCGGCCGCCGCCGTGTGGATCGCGAGATGCACCAGTGAGTTGGGATGAGCTGCAGTTGGTGAGTTGTGAGATCGTCTGCGCTACCGTACTTGTAGACACACTGCATGTACATTTTTTGCAAACACAAAAAAAAAGTTGCAACTGACGGGATTCAAACCCAGCACCAATAGTAAGTACTGGCGCCTTAGCCCACTCGGCCATCAGACCAATGAAAAGCTGTAAGGATAAACGCATATATGAGCTTCACATTTCGGTCAAGTAGGTTTCCCATACTGATGGGCTACATATTCCAGGGTGTAAAATCACATAAAATTTCATAAAATAGGGTATTTTAACCATTAGTGGACCCCCTAGTAGAGCCGAAACACATTTTTTTTACAAATTTTTAATATTTTAAGCACTTTTTCATAACCCTCTGTACAAAACAATGAAATCTGAAGTCTTTTGAACAATTTTGACTATTTGTTTCATCAGTTATTCGTTTTTGAGCAGAAAAATAGCCATTTGAAAAAAAGATTTTTTTGCCTGTTATGGACCCCCTTTTCCTATAGTGGACCCGGGTCCATAAGCCGATTGGGGACCCGGGTCCACTATAGGCAAACTGTTATTTTTATACCAAATTTAAACGATTTTGGATGTTTTGATGCATGGTGTAGGTCTAATGATAGATATAACGAATAAAAGATGGATTTTGCTCACTTTTCATCATAAGAAAATATGTTTTGTTAACAAATTTGGCTTTAAACAACGGAAAAATCTAACAGACATTTAAACACATTTATTTCCGTAAAAGATCAGAGAAAACTTTTCAAAAACTACTGTAAAAATAAAAATAAATTTAAAAATGTTTTTTTGATTCAAATTTTTCCATATTTATTACATAAATCAGCGGTTCTCAACCTGGGGTACATGTACCCCTGGGGGTACCACGAGCGGTCTCAAGGGGTACCGGAAGACAAACCCCGTAATGGCGGACATTTGAATGATATCCCGGACAAAATATTTGAGAGAAGCAAAAACCAACAGATTAGAAACAAAAAAATAACGCAACATTTTTTTTTGTAGATTATTCAATTTACTTCGTTTTTGCTAATCGAAAAAAAAGCAAAGCAAACCACTTTAACGACCCCCGGGTCTTTTGTGGTCTCTGTTGCAAGTTTCTGCTCATTTCTAGGCGTCCGAAGGTTATGTGTGGTGAGTCACTCAAAACCTCTTTTACGCTAATGGACCGACGTTTTACTTCCCCATCCGATAGAAGGCAAATTTCGTCTCGAAAAATGCCACCGGGTCTTTCTGGGATTGAACCCAGGCCATACTGGGGTGAGAGGCTACCACGCTAACCACTGCGCCACCGGACCCGGCGCTAATCGATTATCATTAAATTTGAAAAACAACTATTTTGCATTATAGAGCATTCTACGTGCGTATGTATTGCGTGTACGTACACGAAAATAAAGTGAGGTTAAATTTTGTCAGCCAGCAAAACCGAATGGTGCGCTAGTGTGCGTACGCGAAACGTCATAAAGCTCTATTGATTGATACATACATACAAAATGGGGGCTGTCCATACACAAGTGCTTTAAATATTTTCGAAAATCTGTACATTGAGATGGCATGTTCTGATCACAAATCTTTGGCAAAGTTTATGATATGGTTTTCCCATTAACATTTTTTTTCGAATTGTTGGCCAAATTTTAAAAAATCGACAAAACACATAGCAAATATTGAAATGAGAAAAATCGCTTGCATTCGATAAGAAATTTTATTAATTTAAATAAAGTGTACCTTTTTTTTAGATTATTGTCCTTTTTTTCTTTAAATTTTTGTCTCATATCTGGAAAAGAAAGAAAGAAACTACCATCTCTTAGAAAAATTCAATAGGTTGGTAAAAGATTCTAAAGTTTCATTATTTAACATTATTTTTTCGACCTGTAGGACCGGCCCGTGGCTTAATGGCTACGGCTCCCGCCTCATAAGCGGAAGGTTCCGGGTTCGATTCCCGACCGGTCTCCTTGAAATTATTTGACTATATTTGAACTTTGAATATGAACAAAAAACGCATGGAATCAGGTGGGATTCGAACTCACACCTTTGGATTGGTAATCAGATGCTCTAGCCACTCGGCCACCGCGGGGTTAACACCCCTTGAGTGAATTAATCCGTAGTGGTGAAATAATGTCACAAGGTCATTTACTAAATAATACAACAATCCCTCTCCCAACGATTCCCCTACACACACCACACACCATATTCTATAAATAACTCGAAGTGGTTGATACGGTATGTCCCCACTTCTTCTTCTTCCCCTGATGATTCCATGAAATGTGGGTTCCGTTTATAGAATCTGTCTCTTGCGGTTAATGCAACGCAGTAGGCCGGACCGCTTTAGTGAGTGTAATACATTTCGGGGGTTCTCGAAAGTACTGCAATCATTAATAATGACAAGAAATAACTCAAGGCGTAATCTAACCATAAGTTCTTCCCGGATGCTTTCTTCGGACTGGCTGCGCTTGTGTTCGATTAGATTAGATTAGATAAAAAATGTTTAAAAAAATGTTCATGCAAAATATAGCAATTTCAAAAAAATCCATTTATCTACAAAAAAAAATATTTTTTTTCGAAAAACGATCAAATTATTAGTAAAATATTATTATTACAGCTAAAAATTAAAGAAACGTATCAAATACAATCTAATCTGAATTGTAAGCAAAATAACATGCTATTATATGGTTTATTCCTCTTGCCCCAACGGGATGTTCGTCTTGCCCCACTAGTTGAGTAAAACGTACTGAAAATCAATAATTTTATAATCTATTTTTTATCGTGAAAAACTAGATTTTTTAGAAACTTGTTCTATCAAAGTCTTAGTCAAGACCTGGGACAAGATGACTATCAAAAAATTCGACAGATTTTTTTAACGTTTTTAATGGATTTTAACGAGCATTTCCTTAGCTTGCCCCACTTTCCCCTACATGGGCATTGTTTGGCCTACCCAGTACTTGTTTTAAAACAATTCTAGACACAAACTTTAATCTATTAACAATATTTTTCGATTTTTTTTAAAATATTAAATAACATATTTTTTTCATTTTAAGTGTTTTTTAATAACCCAATGCGGTTTCAAAAACACCCAGGAAGCAAAAAAAAAATTGGTCCAAGAAAATTCCAGATTTAGTTTAAATTCTATCAATGAGCAATTCTCTACGAAATCGGTCTTTTTTCTTCAATTTTAATTTTTGTATTTTTTAATCCGGCTGAAACTTTTTTGGTGCCTTCGGTATGCCCAAAGAAGCCATTTTGCATCATTAGTTTGTCCATATAATTTTCCATACAAATTTGGCAGCTGTCCATACAAAAATGATATGTGAAAATTCAAAAATCTGTATCTTTTGAAGGAATTTTTTGATCGATTTGGCAAAGTTGTAGGTATGGATACGGACTACACTGGAAAAAAATGATACACGGTAAAAAAAATTTGGTGATTTTTTTATTTAACTTTTTATCACTAAAACTTGATTTGCAAAAAAACACTATTTTTAATTTTTTTTATTTTTTGATATGTTTTAGAGGACATAAAATGCCAACTTTTCAGAAATTTTCAGGTTGTGCAAAAAATCTTTGAACGAGTTATGAATTTTTTAATCAATACTGATTTTTTCAAAAAATCGAAATATTGGTCGCAAAAATTTTTCAACTTCATTTTTCGATGTAAAATCTAATTTGCAATCGAAAAGTACTTTAGTAAAATTTTGATAAAGTGCACCGTTTTCAAGTTAAATCCATATTAAGGTGACTTTTTTGAAAATAGTCGCAGTTTTTCATTTTTTTTAAATTAGTGCACATGTTTGCACACTTTTGGAAAAAATATTTTTGAAAAGCTGAGAAAATTCTCTATATTTTGCTTCTTTGGACTTTGTTGATACGATCTTTAGTTGCTGAGATATTGCAATGCAAAGGTTTAAAAACAGGAAAATTGATGTTATCTAAGTGTCACCCAAACAACCCACAATTTTCTAATGTCGATATCTCAGCAACTAATTGTCCGATTTTCAATAATAATATAAGAAACATTTGTGAAATTTTCCGATCTTTTCGAAAACAATATTTTCAAAAATTTCAAATCAAGACTAACATTTCAAAAGGGCCAAACATTCAATATTACGTAATATATTTAAACAGATTTTTTTTCTCCAAAATTTATGTTTCTCATACAAAAAAACGATATTTGGAATTTCAAATAAACTCTATAAGTGAAAAAAAATCATGTTTAAAAACTAAGGGGTACCAGCAGCTTAAGCAAAAAGAAAAGGGGTACCTAGCCAAGAAAAGGTTGAGAAACGCTGACATAAATGGTGGACCGAAACTAAACAATACTGTTGGAGCCCCAACGCGTCGAGAAGATCGGCAACACTGGTCAACGAGGTTTGACAGTTTGCTGCAATCCATCCTGTGACGTTTGCGCGCAACGGCACCCGGTTGCTGCGATCGAACGAGGAGGAAAAGCGCGCGAAACGAGAACGAGGGCGCGCGCGTGCGTTTGACGGCAGCAGTCTTTTTTCAACAGTCACCGCGATAACATGTAACGATTTAGTTCAGTAAATTTAGTTTATCAAATAAGGTGTTTTTCCTTCGCCCACGGCCACGTCCAACAGTCCACAGTCCGCCGAAAGTTTCTATCGTCGCTTTCCGCTCCGGCCCGCCAAGATTTGGGTGGTGCCAACTTCGTCGAATTCGTGGGGCCGAGTCTGGCCCGAACAAATACAGTTGCTTTACAGTTGCTGATAAAACCACGCACGTTTATTTAAAAAAAATGTTTTGTTATTGATTTATTATTATAAAATATCATTTCAAACTACAATTATGATGCTTCAGTTAAGTACAATTAACTATAGTTTCGATAAATTTTAAATTCTTACGGCTTCAGAATTGTTGGTACTTTTAACATGAAAACAGCTATATTTATACTCATAATTGAAAAAATATGCGTTTAGGTTGATTACAACAAGCATTTATTGTACGTTTAAGACACACTTTTGCTTAAATACAACGTTTTCTTCATTTTTGAAGGTTAAATTAACAGGGGTCCACTTTTGGAAAAGTTTGAATTTTCGTTGTCCTATATTGGACCCCCCTAATTTTTGCTCGAAAATGAGCAGTTCTTCGCTTTATTTTGGTAAAGTTCCTTAAACGTACATTATTTCGACTTACTGAAGTTAAATGATCAGTCAAAAATGATTGGATAGTTCATTCAATAATAAAATATAAATGATGTTTTGTTGTGAAAATGCTAGTGGCCATGGCTGATTTCAGATGTCGAACTCAAAACACTTATTTTGGTGAAAAGGACGATTCAATGTCAGTCAACATTGTTTTAAATGATGCTGAACATGCCAAATAAATGATTTGTAGACAACAACACGCTTGAAATTGTGATTTTATTGAATTTTTCATCAAAAACGCTTCAGAGGGTCCACTATACAGCGTTTCTCAACCTTTTCTTGGCTAGGTACCCCTTTTCTTTTTGCTTAAGCTGCTGGTACCCCTTAGTTTTTAAACATGAATTTTTTTCGCTTATAGAGTTTTTTTTAAATTCCAAATATCGTTTTTTTGTATGAGAAACATAAATTTTGGAGAAAAAAAATCTGTTTAAATATATTACGTAATATTGAATGTTTGGCCCTTTTGAAATGTTAGTCTTGATTTGAAATTTTTGAAAATATTGTTTTCGAAAAGATCGGAAAATTTCACAAATGTTTCATATATTATTATTGAAAATCGGACAATTAGTTGCTGAGATATCGACATTAGAAAATTGTGGGTTGTTTGGGTGACACTTAGATAACATCAATTTTCCAGTTTTTAAACCTTTGCATTGCAATATCTCAGCAACTAAAGATCGTATCAACAAAGTCCAAAGAAGCAAAATATAGAGAATTTTCTCAGCTTTTCAAAAATATTTTTTTCCAAAGGTGTGCAAACATGTGCACTAATTTAAAAAAAAAATGAAAAACTGCGACTATTTTCAAAAAAGTCACCTTAATATGGATTTAACTTGAAAACGGTGCACTTTATCAAAATTTTACTAAAGTACTTTTCGATTGCAAATTAGATTTTACATCGAAAAATGAAGTTGAAAAATTTTTGCGACCAATATTTCGATTTTTTGAAAAAATCAGTATTGATTAAAAAATTCATAACTCGTTCAAAGATTTTTTGCACAACCTTAAAATTTCTGAAAAGTTGGCATTTTATGTCCTCTAAAACATATCAAAAAATAAAAAAAATTAAAAATAGTGTTTTTTTGCAAATCAAGTTTTAGTGATAAAAAGTTAAATAAAAAAATCACCAAATTTTTTTTACCGTGTATCATTTTTTTCCAGTGTAGTCCGTATCCATACCTACAACTTTGCCAAATCGATCAAAAAATTCCTTCAAAAGATACAGATTTTTGAATTTTCACATATCATTTTTGTATGGACAGCTGCCAAATTTGTATGGAAAATTATATGGACAAACTAATGATGCAAAATGGCTTCTTTGGGCATACCGAAGGCACCAAAAAAGTTTCAGCCGGATTAAAAAATACAAAAATTAAAATTGAAGAAAAAAGACCGATTTCGTAGAGAATTGCTCATTGATAGAATTTAAACTAAATCTGGAATTTTCTTGGACCAATTTTTTTTTTGCTTCCTCCCAGTAAGAAAGACTCGAGCCGAAATGGCTCGAACCGCTCGCTAAACTCGAGCCGAATCTCGCTCGAATCGAGGCAAATTCGCCTCGAATTTGGCGTGTATTCGCCTCGAATTTGGCGTGTATTCGCCTCGAATTCGAGCTCTTTTGACACAAAAAATTCGCGCTACTCGAGCTAAGAAATATTTCACTCGCATCTCAGGAATTATTTCAAGTAGTTCAGACTTCAAACATAGATGTCGCTGTTCAATTAACCGACCGATGCGACCTCTAGCGGTGAGTAGAAAAATTAAGGGATTGTTTTGGTTTGATTTGGTAAACATTGCCAAATTTATCAAAAGGGCGAATTGACTAATAAAAGCTAATTCGCCCTTTTAATAAATTAGGCAATATACAAAAAGTGGAGAAAAAAATACGAGAACACGTAGAGATTTATTATCACGTAAGTTTACAATAGAAATTTAATATTTTCACTGGTCGAATTTTTTTGGTTTGGTTAGATTTTTCTGAGGTTTCCCGGCTTCGAAGATATCTGCCGGGAATCGGTACCAGGGAGACGAACGTGAGAGGCTTACAACGTCCTGCTCGTCACGTAGTGTGCGGAGCTGCGCACAGCAGATCAAGGCCACGCGGTTGTAGGTGCACAGTTCGTGGCGTGCCTTGTCGTTTTCTTCGACGCGACGCAGGAAGTCCTTACGACAGCGGGACGGCTTCACGTGCTCGATGCGCTTGACCAGGATTGTCCGCTGACGCGCCTGTTCCCGATCACATCGAGAACGTACTTTATACAGTGGAACGGGCATCGTAGTTCCGGTCGTGGCGGCCGACCTGGTGCTGCTGCTGCTGCTTACGGTCATCATCGAGAACGAAGAGGCCGGCACCTGCAGCTGCTGGATCGCGGTCAGCTCGAACCGGGTCGTCAAACAGCACCCGCAGATCGGTAATGAAGGGCTTTGGCCGACTCGGAAACAGCTCGTGTGAGTATTCTTGGTGGACGGTGTTGAGCGATTCCTTCGGCTTGCGGGTCATGATGTTGTTCAGCAGCATGGCGATCGTTGCAAAGTCTTCTATTTTGTAGCCTGAAAGAGGGGAAAAGTAAGAAAACTGGTTCATCGACGTTCGACGGCGCGTCCTTCAAACCAACCAGAATAAAACTCCAACGTCTTGTTCCAGCCGGGCATGGTGTTCATGCGCATCGCGAGGAAAAGCGCCGCACACACGAGCTTCGAGTTGTTCAGCTGCACGATGGCGTATTCCATCAGCGAAAACTCCAGAATGTAGCGGTCCAGCTCAAGGACGACATGTCGATGCGGTTGACGCGGGCGTATCGCCGCAGGAAACGATACGACAGCGGAATGCCCAGGTCGTAGCCGATCGTCTTGAACACCGTCACCTCCATCAGGACATTTCGCGCCGCAAGTACGCGCCGTCACAGATGAAGTGGAAATCGTCTACGGTGAGTAGGACGCGATCATCATACTTGGACGCAACAAATACACCGCCGCGCCCAACAGCTGCAGCGAGTCCTTCTGGATCTCCATCCGTGACAGATATGGTTACTGGAAGATCTAGTGTGCGTAGTGCGATACCTGGAACACGTCGTTCTAGTTGAACAGATCGTCGTCTTCGACGCGTCCGGGGTGCGCTTTTGTGGAGATGCCGTCGACGGGCTGACGGTGGCGTCCTGGGCCGAATCCTTGAGCGCGGCCGACCGTGAGCCGAAATCGTCCGACAGCTGAAGCGATCCGCTCGATGTGATGTCCTCCAGCGCGGACACGTACAAAATGTCCTCAGTCTTTTCAAAAGTGACCGTACCGCTGACCGTGACTAACAGGACGCGTTGATCAGCTTGAAGAATTCGATCTAGAACATGGCGGTTCACATCTCAGCAAAATGCTTCAGGGTGATGGCTCATCCGTGCAGACCGGAACCGAAACCGACAAAAGTCATGACTGCAGCGGGACGGACGCGTTGATGCGCTTGGCCAGGGTCGTGACGCGGTCGCGCATGTTCTGGACCAAAACAGAATTCTTGCTCGGGTCGACGCGCACCTCTTCCATTGGGCCACCCATTTTTCGGCAGCAGTTTCAGAAAAGCGTGGTCTCTCGGGGTAGGCTTGGCGGAAAACGGTTCTAGGTCTGCACGCACACACATGCAGGCCACCACGCCTTGGGCATCGTCAGTGACAAGCAGCTTGGCCGTCACCACGGACAAAAAGTCCACGTGTTGACCAGGTTGATCAGGAACAATCCTTGTCGTGCTGGTTGGCAATGAACACCGGATCCAGGATCATCGAGTTGTCAGTCGACTTGATGGTGATGTAGTGCTTCTGCTCGTCCCTGCAGGTGTCGGTGAAGCGGGTCTCACCGGCCATGGGCACAAGCTACCCGATCAGCGTCGACTTTTGAGTGCTTTAGAAGATTTGGTCTGAAATAATCGATACATAAGGGTGAGGTTTTTTTTTATAAATTAATAAAAATTTACTTACGTCCATTTAAGAAGGTAGGACCAACGCTGGTAACCTGGTCCTGGCGTAATCGTCCGAATTGTTCTGTAGCTGTTGGTATTTGATGTTGTTTTCCATGCCGAAGATCACGAATCGCTGACGATGATCCATTGGGATAAGTAATCCAAAATTCTGTGTTTTGAGCTCGATGAAAAAAGGAAAATAAAATAAATTTAGTTTCTAATAAAGTTGTTGATGTAGGATTGGTCTGAAGCACAAAAACTGCAAATTTAGTTTCAATTCATGAAAACCACACAAAACATAAAAAAACGTATTTTGTAAATGAAACTATTACTACTAAAAAATTAAAAAAAATCAATAGTATTAAGTTTTGTTACAAAATCCCGCAACTTTTGAGCCATAGAGAAACATGGTTGAAAAAACTGCCGCCGAGTTATGGATTTTTAAACAAATAGTGATTTTTGGATTTTGAATTCCAACATTCCAAAATTCCATAATTCTAAAATTCCACAATTCCAAAATTCAAAAATTACGAAATTCCAAAATTTCAAAATTCCAAAACTACAAAATTCTTAAATTCCAAAATTCTAAAATTCCACAATTCCAAAATTCCAAAATTCCAAAATTCCAAAATTCCAAAATTCCAAAATTCCAAAACTCCAAAATTCAAAAATTTCAAAATTCCAAAACTCCAAAATTCCTAAATTCCTAAATTCCTAAATTCCTAGAAGAGCAATTCTCTGAGATTTCGGTCATTCGTTTTTTTTTGTATTTTTTAATCTGGCTGAAACTTTGTTGGTGCCTTCGGTATGCCCTAAAAAGCCATTTTGCATCATTAGTTTGTCCATATAATTTTCCATACAAATTTGGCAGCTGTCCATACAAAAATGATATGTAAAAATTCAAAAATCTGTATCTGAGCAGTTCTCTACGGAATCGGTCTTTTTTCTTTAATTTTAATTTTTGTATTTTTTAATCCGGCTGAAACTTTTTTGGTGCCTTCGGTATGCTCAAACAAGCCATTTTGCATCATTAGTTTGTCCATATAATTTTCCATACAAATTTGGCAGCTGTCCATACAAAAATGATATGTGAAAATTCAAAAATCTATATCTTTAGAAGGAATTTTTTGATCGATTTGGTGTCTTCGGCAAAGTTGTAGGTATGGATATGGACTACACTGAAAAAAAATGATACACGGTAAAAAAAAATTTGATGATTTTTAATTTATTTTTTTGTCACTAAAACTTGATTTGCAAAAAAACACTATTTTTAATTTTTTTTATTTTTTGATATGTTTTAGAGGACATAAAATGCCAACTTTTCAGAAATTTCCAGAATGGGCAAAAAATCTTTGACCGAGTTATGATTTTTTTAAACAATACAGATTTTTTCAAAAAATCGAAATATTGGTCGCAAAAATTTTTCAACTTCATTTTTCGATGTAAAATCTAATTTGCAATCAAAAAGTACTTTAGTGAAATTTTGATAAAGTGCACTGTTTTCAAGTTATAACCATTTTTAGGTAACTTTTTTGAAAATAGTCGCAGTTTTTCATTTTTTTAAATTAGTGCCCATGTTTGCCCACCTTTGAAAAAAATATTTCTGAAAAGTTGAGAAAATTCTCTATATTTTGCTTTATTTAATTTTGTTGATACGACCCATAGTTGCTGAGATATTGCTATGCAAAGGTTAAAAAACAGGAAAATTTATGTTTTCTAAGTCTCATCCAAATAATCCACAATTTTCTAATGTCGATATCTCAGCAACTATAGCTCCGATTTACAATGTTAAAACATGAAACATTCGTGAAATTTTCCGGTCTTTTCGAAAACAATATTTTCAAAAATTTAAAATCAAGACTAACATTTCAAATGGGCGTAATATTGAATGTTTGGCCCGTTTGAAATGTTAGTCTTGAATTTAAATTTTTGAAAATATTTTTTTCGAAAAGATCGGAAAATTTCACGAATGTTTCATGTTTTAACATTGTAAATCGGACCTATAGTTGCTGAGATATCGACATTAGAAAATGGTGGGTTGTTTGGGTGAGACTTAGAAAACATCAATTTTCCTGTTTTTTAACCTTTGCATGGCAATATCTCAGGAACTATGGGTCGTATCAACAAAGTCCAATAAAGCAAAATATAGAGAATTTTCTCAACTTTTCAAAAATATTTTTTTCAAAGATGGGCAAACATGGGCACTAATTTTAAAAAATTAAAAACTTCGACTATTTTCAAAATAGTTACCTAAAAATGGTTATTACTTGAAAACGGTGCACTTTATCAAAAATTCACTAAAGTACTTTTTGATTGCAAATTAGATTATACATCGAAAAATGAAGTTGAAAAATTTTTGCGACCAATATTCGATTTTTTGAAAAAATCTGTATTGTTTAAAAAAATCATAACTCGGGCAAAGATTTTTTGCCCATTCTGGAAATTTCTGAAAAGTTGGCATTTTATGTCCTCTAAAACATATCAAAAAATAAAAAAAATTAAAAATAGTGTTTTTTTGCAAATCAAGTTTTAGTGACAAAAAGTTAAATTAAAAATCGCCAAAAAAATTTTTACCGTGTATCATCTTTTTTCAGTGTAGTCCATATCCATACCTACAACTTTGCCGAAGACACCAAATCGATCAAAAAATTCCTTCAAAAGATACAGATTTTTGAATTTTTACATATCATTTTTGTATGGACAGCTGCCAAATTTGTATGGAAAATTATATGGACAAACTAATGATGCAAAATGGCTTTTTAGGGCATACCAAAGGCACCAAAAAAGTTTCAGCCGGATTAAAAAATACAGAAAAAATCGAATGACCGAAATCTCAGAGAATTGCTCATCTTTTGAAGGACCTTTTTGATCGATTTGGTGTCTTTGGCAATGTTGTAGGTATGGATAAGGACTACACTGAAAAAAGATGATACACGGTAAAAATTTTTTTGGCGATTTTTAATTTAACTTTTTGTCACTAAAACTTGATTTGCAAAAAAACACTATTTTTAATTTTTTTTATTTTTTGATATGTTTTAGAGGACATAAAATGCCAACTTTTCAGAAATTTCCAGAATGGGCAAAAAATCTTTGCCCGAGTTATGATTTTTTTAAACAATACAGATTTTTTCAAAAAATCGAATATTGGTCGCAAAAATTTTTCAACTTCATTTTTCGATGTATAATCTAATTTGCAATCAAAAAGTACTTTAGTGAATTTTTGATAAAGTGCACCGTTTTCAAGTAATAACCATTTTTAGGTAACTATTTTGAAAATAGTCGAAGTTTTTAATTTTTTAAAATTAGTGCCCATGTTTGCCCATCTTTGAAAAAAATATTTTTGAAAAGTTGAGAAAATTCTCTATATTTTGCTTTATTGGACTTTGTTGATACGACCCATAGTTCCTGAGATATTGCCATGCAAAGGTTAAAAAACAGGAAAATTGATGTTTTCTAAGTCTCACCCAAACAACCCACCATTTTCTAATGTCGATATCTCAGCAACTATAGGTCCGATTTACAATGTTAAAACATGAAACATTCGTGAAATTTTCCGATCTTTTCGAAAAAAATATTTTCAAAAATTTAAATTCAAGACTAACATTTCAAACGGGCCAAACATTCAATATTACGCCCATTTGAAATGTTAGTCTTGATTTTAAATTTTTGAAAATATTGTTTTCGAAAAGACCGGAAAATTTCACGAATGTTTCATGTTTTAACATTGTAAATCGGAGCTATAGTTGCTGAGATATCGACATTAGAAAATTGTGGATTATTTGGATGAGACTTAGAAAACATAAATTTTCCTGTTTTTTAACCTTTGCATAGCAATATCTCAGCAACTATGGTTCGTATCAACAAAATTAAATAAAGCAAAATATAGAGAATTTTCTCAACTTTTCAGAAATATTTTTTTCAAAGGTGGGCAAACATGGGCACTAATTTAAAAAAATGAAAAACTGCGACTATTTTCAAAAAAGTTACCTAAAAATGGTTATAACTTGAAAACAGTGCACTTTATCAAAATTTCACTAAAGTACTTTTTGATTGCAAATTAGATTTTACATCGAAAAATGAAGTTGAAAAATTTTTGCGACCAATATTTCGATTTTTTGAAAAAATCTGTATTGTTTAAAAAAATCATAACTCGGTCAAAGATTTTTTGCCCATTCTGGAAATTTCTGAAAAGTTGGCATTTTATGTCCTCTAAAACATATCAAAAAATAAAAAAAATTAAAAATAGTGTTTTTTTGCAAATCAAGTTTTAGTGACAAAAAAATAAATTAAAAATCATCAAATTTTTTTTTACCGTGTATCATTTTTTTTCAGTGTAGTCCATATCCATACCTACAACTTTGCCGAAGACACCAAATCGATCAAAAAATTCCTTCTAAAGATATAGATTTTTGAATTTTCACATATCATTTTTGTATGGACAGCTGCCAAATTTGTATGGAAAATTATATGGACAAACTAATGATGCAAAATGGCTTGTTTGAGCATACCGAAGGCACCAAAAAAGTTTCAGCCGGATTAAAAAATACAAAAATTAAAATTAAAGAAAAAAGACCGATTCCGTAGAGAACTGCTCAGAATTCCTAAATTCCTAGAATTCCTAAATTCCTAGAATTCCTAAATTCCTAGAATTCCTAAATTCCTAGAATTCCTAAATTCCTAAAATTCCTAAATTCCTAGAATTCCTAAATTCCTAGAATTCCTAAATTCCTAAATTCCTAGAATTCCTAAATTCCCAGAATTCCTAAATTCCTAGAATTCCTAAATTCCTAGAATTCCTAAATTCCTAGAATTCCTAAATTCCTAGAATTCCTAAATTCCTAAAATTCCTAAATTCCCAGAATTCCTAAATTCCTAGAATTCCAAAATTCCAAAATTCCTAGAATTCCTAAATTCCCAGAATTCCTAAATTCCTAGAATTCCTAAATTCCTAGAATTCCTAAATTCCTAGAATTCCTAAATTCCTAGAATTCCTAAATTCCTAAAATTCCTAAATTCCTAAATTCCTAGAATTCCTAAATTCCTAGAATTCCTAAAATTCCTAAATACCTAGAATTCCTAAATTCCTAAATTCCTAGAATTCCTAAATTCCCAGAATTCCTAAATTCCTAGAATTCCTAAATTCCAAAAATTCCTAAATTCCTAGAATTCCTAAATTCCTAAATTCCTAGAATTCCTAAAATTCCCAAATTCCCAGAATTCCTAAATTCCTAGAATCCCTAAATTCCTAAATTCCTAGAATTCCTAAATTCCTAAAATTCCTAAATTCCTAGAATTCCTAAATTCCTAGAATTCCTAAAATTCCTAAATTCCTAGAATTCCTAAATTCCTAGAATTCCTAAAATTCCTAAATTCCTAGAATTCCTAAATTCCTAAATTCCTAGAATTCCTAAATTCCCAGAATTCCTAAATTCCCGGAATTCCTAGAATTCCTAAATTCCTAGAATTCCTAAAATTCCTAAATTCCTAGAATTCCTAAATTCCCAGAATTCCTAAATTCCTAGAATTCCTAGAATTCCTAAATTCCTAAATTCCTAGAATTCCTAAATTCCCAGAATTCCTAAATTCCTAGAATTCCTAAATTCCTAGAATTCATAAATTCCTAGATTCCTAAATTCCTTAAATTCCTAGAATTCCTAAATTCCCAGAATTCCTAAATTCCTAGAATTCCTAAATTCCTAGAATTCCTAAAATTCCTAAATTCCTAGAATTCCTAAATTCCTAGAATTCCTAAATTCCTAAATTCCTAGAATTCCTAAATTCCTAGAATTCCTAAATTCCTAGAATTCCTAAATTCCTAGAATTCCTAAATTCCTAGAATTCCTAAATTCCTAGAATTCCTAAATTCCTAGAATTCCTAAATTCCTAGAATTCCTAAATTCCTAGAATTCCTAAATTCCTAAATTCCTAGAATTCCTAAATTCCTAGAATCCCTAAAATTCCTAAATTCCTAGAATTCCTAGAATTCCTAGAATTCCTTAATTCCTAGAATTCCTAAATTCCTAAAATTCCAAAATTCCTAGAATTCCTAAATTCCTAAATTCCCAGAATTCCTAAATTCCTAGAATTCCTAAATTCCTAAATTCCTAGAATTCCTAAATTCCTAGAATTCCTAAATTCCTAAAATTCCTAAATTCCTAGAATTCCTAAATTCCTAAATTCCTAGAATTCCTAAAATTCCTAAATCCCTAGAATTTCTAAATTCCTAAATTCCTAGAATTCCTAAATTCCCAGAATTCCTAAATTCCTAGAATTCCTAAATTCCTAGAATTCCTAAAATTCCTAAATTCCTGGAATTCCTAAATTCCTAGAATTCCTAAAATTCCTAAATTCCTAGAATTCCTAAATTCCTAGAATTCCTAAATTCCTAAATTCCTAGAATTCCTAAATTCCCAGAATTCCTAAATTCCCAGAATTCCTAAATTCCTAGAATTCCTAAATTCCTAGAATTCCTAAAATTCCTAAATTCCTAGAATTCCTAAATTCCCAGAATTCCTAAATTCCTAGAATTCCTAGAATTCCTAAATTCCTAAATTCCTAGAATTCCTAAATTCCCAGAATTCCTAAATTACTAGAATTCCTAAATTCCTAGAATTCCTAAATTCCTAGAATTCCTAAATTCCTTAAATTCCTACAATTCCTAAATTCCCAGAATTCCTAAATTCCTAGAATTCCTAAATTCCTAGAATTCCTAAAATTCCTAAATTCCTAGAATTCCTAAATTCCTAAATTCCTAGAATTCCTAAATTCCCAGAATTCCTAAATTCCTAGAATTCCTAAATTCCTAGAATTCCTAAATTCCTAGAATTCCTAAATTCCTAGAATTCCTAAATTCCTAGAATTCCTAAATTCCTAGAATTCCTAAAATTCCTAAATTCCTAGAATTCCTAAATTCCTAGAATCCCTAAAATTCCTAAATTCCTAGAATTCCTAGAATTCCTAAATTCCTAGAATTCCTAAATTCCTAGAATTCCTAAATTCCTAAAATTCCTAAATTCCTAGAATTCCTAAATTCCTAAATTCCTAGAATTCCTAAATTCCTAGAATTCCTAAATTCCTAAAATTCCTAAATTCCTAGAATTCCTAAATTCCTAGAATTCCTAAAATTCCTAAATTCCTAGAATTCCTAAATTCCTAGAATTCCTAAAATTCCTAAATTCCTAGAATTCCTAAATTCCTAGAATCCCTAAAATTCCTAAATTCCTAGAATTCCTAGAATTCCTAAATTCCTAGAATTCCTAAATTCCTAAAATTCCTAAATTCCTAAATTCCTAGAATTCCCAGAATTCCTAAATTCCTAGAATTCCTAAATTCCTAGAATTCCTTAAATTCCTAGAATTCCTAAATTCCCAGAATTCCTTAATTCCTAGAATTCCTAGAATTCCTAAATTCCTAAATTCCTAGAATTCCTAAATTCCCAGAATTCCTAAATTACTAGAATTCCTAAATTCCTAGAATTCCTAAATTCCTTAAATTCCTAAATTCCTTAAATTCCTACAATTCCTAAATTCCCAGAATTCCTAAATTCCTAGAATTCCTAAATTCCTAGAATTCCTAAAATTCCTAAATTCCTAGAATTCCTAAATTCCTAGAATTCCTAAATTCCTAGAATTCCTAAATTCCCAGAATTCCTAAATTCCTAGAATTCCTAAATTCCTAGAATTCCTAAATTCCTAGAATTCCTAAATTCCTAGAATTCCTAAATTCCTAGAATTCCTAAATTCCTAGAATTCCTAAAATTCCTAAAATTCCTAAATTCCTAGAATTCCTAAATTCCTAGAATCCCTAAAATTCCTAAATTCCTAGAATTCCTAAATTCCTAGAATTCCTAAATTCCTAAAATTCCTAAATTCGTAGAATTCATAAATTCCTAAATTCCTAGAATTCCTAAATTCCTAGAATTCCTAAATTCCTAAAATTCCTAAATTCCTAGAATTCCTAAATTCCTAGAATTCCTAAAATTCCTAAATTCCTAGAATTCCTAAATTCCTAGAATTCCTAAAATTCCTAAATTCCTAGAATTCCTAAATTCCTAGAATCCCTAAAATTCCTAAATTCCTAGAATTCCTAGAATTCCTAAATTCCTAGAATTCCTAAATTCCTAAAATTCCTAAATTCCTAGAATTCCTAAATTCCTAAATTCCTAGAATTCCTAAATTCCTAGAATTCCTAAATTCCTAAAATTCCTAAATTCCTAGAATTCCTAAATTCCTAGAATTCCTAAAATTCCTAAATTCCTAGAATTCCTAAATTCCTAGAATTCCTAAAATTACTAAATTCCTAGAATTCCTAAATTCCCAGAATTCCTAAATTCCTAGAATTCCTAGAATTCCTAGAATTCCTAGAATTCCTAAATTCCTAAATTCCTAGAATTCCTAAATTCCCAGAATTCCTAAATTACTAGAATTCCTAAATTCCTAGAATTCCTAAATTCCTAGAATTCCTAAATTCCTTAAATTCCTAGAATTCCTAAATTCCTAAAATTCCTAAATTCCTAGAATTCCTAAATTCCTAGAATTCCTAAAATTCCTAAATTCCTAGAATTCCTAAATTCCTAAAATTCCTAAATTCCTAAATTCCTAGAATTCCTAAATTCCCAGAATTCCTAAAATCCTAGAATTCCTAAATTCCTAGAATTCCTAAATTCCTAGAATCCCTAAAATTCCTAAATTCCTAGAATTCCTAGAATTCCTAAATTCCTAGAATTCCTAAATTCCTAAAATTCCTAAATTCCTAAATTCCTAGAATTCCTAAAATTCCTAAATTCCTAGAATTCCTAAATTCCTAGAATTCCTAGAATTCCTAAATTCCTAGAATTCCTAAATTCCTAAAATTCCTAAATTCCTAGAATTCCTAAATTCCTAAATTCCTAGAATTCCTAAATTCCTAGAATTAATAAATTCCTAAAATTCCTAGAATTCCTAAATTCCTAGAATTCCTAAATTCCTAAAATTCCTAAATTCCTAGAATTCCTAAATTCCTAGAATTCCTAAAATTCCTAAATTCCTAGAATTCCTAAATTCCTAGAATTCCTAAAATTCCTAAATTCCTAGAATTCCTAAATTCCCAGAATTCCTAAATTCCTAGAATTCCTAGAATTCCTAGAATTCCTAGAATTCCTAAATTCCTAAATTCCTAGAATTCCTAAATACCCAGAATTCCTAAATTACTAGAATTCCTAAATTCCTAGAATTCCTAAATTCCTAGAATTCCTAAATTCCTTAAATTCCTAGAATTCCTAAATTCCTAAAATTCCTAAATTCCTAGAATTCCTAAATTCCTAGAATTCCTAAAATTCCTAAATTCCTAGAATTCCTTAATTCCTAAAATTCCTAAATTCCTAAATTCCTAGAATTCCTAAATTCCCAGAATTCCTAAATTCCTAAAATTCCTAAATTCCTAGAATTCCTAAATTCCTAGAATCCCTAAAATTCCTAAATTCCTAGAATTCCTAGAATTCCTAAATTCCTAGAATTCCTAAATTCCTAAAATTCCTAAATTCCTAAATTCCTAGAATTCCTAAAATTCCTAAATTCCTAGAATTCCTAAATTCCTAGAATTCCTAAAATTCCTAAATTCCTGAATTCCTAAATTCCTAGAATTCCTAAAATTCCTAAATTCCTAGAATTCCTAAATTCCTAGAATCCCTTAAATTCCTAAATTCCTAGAATTCCTAGAATTCCTAAATTCCTAGAATTCCTAAATTCCTAAATTCCTAAATTCCTAAATTCCTAGAATTCCTAAATTCCTAAATTCCTAGAATTCCTAAATTCCTAGAATTCCTAAAATTCCTAAATTCCTAGAATTCCTAAATTCCTAGAATTCCTAAATTCCTAAATTCCTAGAATTCCTAAATTCCCAGAATTCCTAAATTCCCAGAATTCCTAAATTCCTAGAATTCCTAAATTCCTAGAATTCCTTAAATTCCTAGAATTCCTAAATTCCCAGAATTCCTAAATTCCTAGAATTCCTAGAATTCCTAAATTCCTAAATTCCTAGAATTCCTAAATTCCCAGAATTCCTAAATTACTAGAATTCCTAAATTCCTAGAATTCCTAAATTCCTTAAATTCCTAAATTCCTTAAATTCCTACAATTCCTAAATTCCTAGAATTCCTAAATTCCTAGAATTCCTAAATTCCTAGAATTCCTAAATTCCTAAATTCCTAGAATTCCTAAATTCCTAGAATTCCTAAATTCCTAAATTCCTAAATTCCTAGAATTCCTAAATTCCTAGAATTCCTAAATTCCTAAATTCCTAAATTCCTAGAATTCCTAAATTCCTAAATTCCTAGAATTCCTAAATTCCTAGAATTCCTAAATTCCTAGAATTCCTAAATTCCTAGAATTCCTAAATTCCTAGAATTCCTAAATTCCTAAATTCCTAGAATTCCTAAATTCCTAGAATTCCTAAATTCCTAAATTCCTAGAATTCCTAAATTCCTAGAATTCCTAAATTCCTAGAATTCCTAGAATTCCTAAATTCCTAAATTCCTAGAATTCCTAAATTCCTAGAATTCCTAAATTCCTAGAATTCCTAAATTCCTAGAATTCCTAAATTCCTAGAATTCCTAAATTCCTAAATTCCTAAATTCCTAAATTCCTAAATTCCTAGAATTCCTAAATTCCTTAATTCCTAAATTCCTAAATTCCTAGAATTCCTAAATTCCTAAATTCCTAAATTCCTAAATTCCTAGAATTCCTAAATTCCTAGAATTCCTAAATTCCTAGAATTCCTAAATTCCTAGAATTCCTAAATTCCTAGAATTCCTAAATTCCTAGAATTCCTAAATTCCTAGAATTCCTAAATTCCTAGAATTCCTAAATTCCTAGAATTCCTAAATTCCTAGAATTCCTAAATTCCTAAATTCCTAGAATTCCTAAATTCCTAGAATTCCTAAATTCCTAAATTCCTAGAATTCCTAAATTCCTAGAATTCCTAAATTCCTAAATTCCTAAATTCTTAAATTCTTAAATTCTTAAATTCTTAAATTCTTAAATTCTTAAATTCTTTAATTCCTAAATTCCTAAATTCCTAGAATTCCTAAATTCCTAGAATTCCTAAATTCTTAAATTCTTAAATTCTTAAATTCTTAAATTCTTAAATTCTTAAATTCTTAAATTCTTAAATTCTTAAATTCTTAAATTCTTAAATTCTTAAATTCTTAAATTCTTAAATTCTTAAATTCTTAAATTCTTAAATTCTTAAATTCTTAAATTCTTAAATTCTAAAATTCTTAAATTCTTAAATTCTTAAATTCCTAAATTCTTAAATTCCTAAATTCTTAAATTCCTAAATTCCTAAATTCTTAAATTCCTAAATTCCTAAATTCCTAAATTCCTAAATTCTTAAATTCCTAAATTCCTAAATTCTTAAATTCCTAAATTCTTAAATTCCTAAATTCTTAAATTCTTAAATTCTTAAATTCTTAAATTCTTAAATTCCTAAATTCTTAAATTCTTAAATTCTTAAATTCCTAAATTCTTAAATTCCTAAATTCTTAAATTCTTAAATTCTTAAATTCTTAAATTCCTAAATTCTTAAATTCTTAAATTCCTAGAATTCTTAAATTCTTAAATTCTTAAATTCTTACATTCCTAAATTCTTAAATTCCTAAATTCCTAAATTCTTAAATTCCTAAATTCTTAAATTTCTAAATTCTTAAATTTCTAATTTCTTGAATTCCTAAATTCTTAAATTCCTAAATTCTTAAATTCTTAAATTCTTAAATTCTTAAATTCTTAAATTCTTAAATTCTTAAATTCTTAAATTCTTTAATTTCTAAATTCTTAAATTCCTAAATTCTTAAATTCCTAAATTCTTAAATTCCTAAATTCTTAAATTCCTAAATTCCTAAATTCCTAAATTCCTAAATTCCTAAATTCCTAAATTCTTAAATTCCTAAATTCCTAAGTTCCTAAATTCCTAAATTCCTAAATTCCTAAATTCTTAAATTTCTTAAATTTCTTAATTCTGGAATTCCTAAATTCCTAAATCCTTTAATTCCTAGAATTCCTAAATTCCTAGAATTCCTAAATTCTTAAATTCTTAAATTCTTAAATTCTTAAATTCTTAAATTCTTAAATTCTTAAATTCTTAAATTCCTAAATTCTTAAATTCTTAAATTCTTAAATTCTTAAATTCTTAAATTCTTAAATTCTTAAATTCTTAAATTCTTAAATTCTTAAATTCTTAAATTCCTAAATTCTTAAATTCTTAAATTCCTAAATTCTTAAATTCTTAAATTCTTAAATTCCTAAATTCTTAAATTCTTAAATTCTTAAATTCTTAAATTCTTAAATTCTTAAATTCTTAAATTCTTAAATTCTTAAATTCTTAAATTCTTAAATTCTTAAATTCTTAAATTCCTTAAATTCCTCAAATTCTTAAATTCTTAAATTCCTTAATTCTTAAATTCTTAAATTCTTAAATTCTTAAATTCCCAGAATTCATAAATTCTTAAATTCCTAAATTCCTAAATTCTTAAATTCCTAAATTCCTAAATTCTTTAATTCTTAAATTCTGAAATTCTTAAATTCTTAAATTCTTAAATTCTTAAATTCTTAAATTCTTAAATTCTTAAATTCTTAAATTCTTAAATTCTTAAATTCTTAAATTCTTAAATTCTTAAATTCTTAAATTCTTAAATTCTTAAATTCTTAAATTCTTAAATTCTTAAATTCTTAAATTCTCAAATTCTTAAATTCTTAAATTCTTAAATTCTTAAATTCTTAAATTCTTAAATTCTTAAATTCTTAAATTCTTAAATTCTTAAATTCTTAAATTCTTAAATTCTTAAATTCTTAAATTCTTAAATTCTTAAATTCTTAAATTCTTAAATTCTTAAATTCTTAAATTCTTAAATTCTTAAATTCTTAAATTCTTAAATTCTTAAATTCTTAAATTCTTAAATTCTTAAATTCTTAAATTCTTAAATTCTTAAATTCTTAAATTCTTAAATTCTTAAATTCTTAAATTCTTAAATTCTTAAATTCTTAAATTCTTAAATTCTTAAATTCTTAAATTCTTAAATTCTTAAATTCTTAAATTCTTAAATTCTTAAATTCTTAAATTCTTAAATTCTTAAATTCTTAAATTCTTAAATTCTTAAATTCTTAAATTCTTAAATTCTTAAATTCTTAAATTCTTAAATTCTTAAATTCTTAAATTCTTAAATTCTTAAATTCTTAAATTCTTAAATTCTTAAATTCTTAAATTCTTAAATTCTTAAATTCTTAAATTCTTAAATTCTTAAATTCTTAAATTCTTAAATTCTTAAATTCTTAAATTCTTAAATTCTTAAATTCTTAAATTCTTAAATTCTTAAATTCTTAAATTCTTAAATTCTTAAATTCTTAAATTCTTAAATTCTTAAATTCTTAAATTCTTAAATTCTTAAATTCTTAAATTCTTAAATTCTTAAATTCTTAAATTCTTAAATTCTTAAATTCTTAAATTCTTAAATTCTTAAATTCTTAAATTCTTAAATTCTTAAATTCTTAAATTCTTAAATTCTTAAATTCTTAAATTCTTAAATTCTTAAATTCTTAAATTCTTAAATTCTTAAATTCTTAAATTCTTAAATTCTTAAATTCTTAAATTCTTAATTTTTTAAATTCTTAAATTCTTAAATTCTTAAATTCTTAAATTCTTAAATTCTTAAATTCTTAAATTCTTAAATTCTTAAATTCTTAAATTCTTAAATTCTTAAATTCTTAAATTCTAAGGACTTAAAAAATTTCTATGCCATTTTAGATTTTTTTTGTAGAAGTTAAGTTGTTAAGGTGGGAAGTTTTATTTGATAAAAATATCAAAGTGCTGTTACAGTAGGTGTTGTCAGTATAAAAAGTATTTAAATTTTGTTTCAAGTATTCAAAGCAATCAAAGTAATCAAGTATTAAAAGTGTTCCATGCATTCAAAAAATTTGATGTATTTTAAAAATGTATTCCAAACATTTAAAAAATTTCAAGTATGTGAAGTATTCAAACTATTCAAATATTCCAAATATTTTATGTACTATTTTGAAAACTTCAAGTATTTAAAGTATTTAAAGTATTTAAAATATTAAAAGTATTTAAAATATTTAAAGTATTTAAAGTATTAAAAGTATTAAAAGTATTAAAAGTATTTAAAGTATTTAAAGTATTAAAAGTATTTAAAGTATTTAAAGTATTTAAAGTATTTAAAGTATTTAAAGTATTTAAAGTATTTAAAGTATTTAAAGTATTTAAAGTATTTAAAGTATTTAAAGTATTTAAAGTATTTAAAGTATTTAAAGTATTTAAAGTATTTAAAGTATTTAAAGTATTTAAAGTATTTAAAGTATTTAAAGTATTTAAAGTATTTAAAGTATTTAAAGTATTTAAAGTATTTAAAGTATTTAAAGTATTTAAAGTATTTAAAGTATTTAAAGTATTTAAAGTATTTAAAGTATTTAAAGTATTTAAAGTATTTAAAGTATTTAAAGTATTTAAAGTATTTAAAGTATTTAAAGTATTTAAAGTATTTAAAGTATTTAAAGTATTTAAAGTATTTAAAGTATTTAAAGTATTTAAAGTATTTAAAGTATTTAAAGTATTTAAAGTATTTAAAGTATTTAAAGTATTTAAAGTATTTAAGGTATTTAAAGTATTTAAAGTATTTAAAGTATTTAAAGTATTTAAAGTTTTTAAAGTATTTAAAGTATTTAAAGAATTTAAAGTATTTAAAGAATTTAAAGTATTTAAAGTGTTTCATTGTATTCAAAGGGCGAAAATAATTCAAGTATTTAAAATATTTGAAGTATTAAAAAAATGAAGTATTTCAATCAATTTAAGTTTTGAACGTACAGTATTTCATGTATTTAAAGTATTTCAAGTATTTGAACTATATCATGTATTTACAATATTTAAAACACTTCTAATATTTAAAGCATTTCAAATAAATCAAGTTTTTCAAGTATATCAAGTATTTGAAGAATTTAATGTATTCAATGTATGAAAATTCTTCAAATTAAAAAAAAAATGAATTATATTAAGTACTTGGTATATCAAGTATTTTTAAGTATTTTTGATCTAGCAAGTTATTCAAGTATTTCAAATATTTAAAGTATTCAAAGTATTCATAGTAATCGAAGGACTACAATATTCAAAGAATACAAAATATTTTAAGTTTTTAAAGTATTTCAATTATTTAAAGCATTGATTAAATTTTAGGTGTTTTAAGTATTTGAAGTTTAAAAAGTATTTCAAGAATATTAAATGTCAAGTATTTCAACTTTCAACTTCAATAATTTCAATATTCGAAGTACTCAAAGTATTTGAAGTAATACAGTTTTTTAAGTATTTAAAATATTTGAAGTATTTAAAGTTATTACTTCTATCAAGTATTTGAAGGGTTTGAAATATTTTAAGTTTTTAAAAGAATTTAAAATACTTTAAGAATTTCAAGTTCATAAAGTATTCAATGTTTTAAAACATTTTAAATATTTAAAGAATTTAAAGTACGGCAAGTATTTAGAGTATTAAAATAATTTGAAGAATATCAAGTATTTCAAGTATTTAAAGCATTCGAAGTATTTCAAGTATGCAAATATTTTAATTATTTAAAGCACTGCAAGTATTTAGAGTATTAAAAAAATCAAATAATCAAGTATTTCAAGTTTTTCAAGAATATCAAGTATTGCATTAATTTCATGCATTCAAATTATTTCAAGTAACCAAATATTTTACGTATTTCATTTATTTTAAACTCAATGTAAAATATTCAAAAGTATTCATAGTTTTCAAATGACTAAAATAATTCAGGTTTTAATCATATCTGAAGTTTTCTGCAATTGTTTTTGGCATTGAACACATTCTAAAAATTTCAAGTATTTGAACTCTATGAATTATTTCAAGTATTAAAAGTACTTCCAGTATTCTAAGTATTTCGAACATATCAATTTTTCCAAGTATTCGAAGTATATCAAGTATTTAAAAATATTAAAGTATTTCATGTATATAAGTATTTAAATAATTCATAGTATTCAATGGACTAAAATATCCAAATAATTGAAAATATTTAAAGTATTTCAATTATATTAAGCATTGAAAGTGTTTGAAGTATTTATGGTTTTTAAAGTTTATCAAGTATTTCAAGAGCTTTAAAAATTTTAAATATTTAAAGTACTTCAAGTATTAGAAGTATTTCAAGTATATCAAGTATTCCATTTATTTCAAATATTGGTACTCAAAGGATTTGAAGTAATCACATATTTTAAGTATTTAACCTTCGGATAATCGAAACTTCGGACAATCGAGGCTTCAGATAATCGAGTCTGGACTGTATTTTGAAATTTCCAAGTTTTTCAATTATTTTTAATATTTCAAGTAAATCGAGTATTTAAAGTATTTCAAGTGAATGAGCATCGAGCATCGGGCGAGAGTGGACGTCTAAGCATCGTTCAGTCTCGAGTCGTAGTGATTTTTAAACTTTTGTTCGGTTTTATTTCGTTTTTTTTTTTTGTGTTGAAGTGTGTTGTGAAGAAAGGGGATATTTAAACGCCTTTCAAGTGCTATATTCTCGTGAATTTTTCGTTTTCTGGCAAGAAATCACGAAATCGTTATTCAAAACAGCCACGGTGGTGCTGCGGCCGCGACCGAATTCCTGGCCGTTTGCTGGAGGCTCAGTTGAAACAGATGGTCTGTGAAGGAGGTCGGATTGTTTATTAAGGAAGAGACAGTGCATTACAGTGGTCATAGTGGAAACTCAGCTGTGAAATCTTGTAATTTTGTGAAAACCACGCGATTATTCAAGATGGCGGGCGCGAACAGCGTCATGAGAAAAAAAAGAGAGACAGAGTGGTTAATAAGAGAAGAAGAGCGGGAGAGCTCTGCAAATCGTTGAGGGTTTGCTTTGGACGAGAAGATCAGGAGAGAGTGGTTAATAAGAGAAGGAGAGCGGGAGTGTTCTGAAAATCGTTGAGGGTTTGCTTTGGGAGAGAAGAGCCGGAGACCACAAGAGAAAGAGCCGTTTGAGTTTTGTTGGAAAGGAAGTCTAGAGAGCGTTTTACTACGCAGAGCTTGTTTTCTGAGAAGTGCCGGAGAGTAGTAGTGAGGAAACGAAGAGCGTAAAAAGGAACGAAGAGAGAAAAGCGCCCCCGGAATGGCGACTGTTCGAGGTGTGCTGCTGTATGAAGTGTCAAGTGGGTGAAAGTGTGTGTGGCAGTGATTGTCACAGACAAGTGGAAATAATATTCATCAACTTAAAAAAAAAATTCAATCACAATGAATCAAAGGAAATTCTTGGCGAAAGGGGGGAGTGAAATTCGAAAAGTGCTAAAACTTAAAATTGTCGCTCCTGAGAATCTGATCAGAATGCTGGCTGAAGAGTCTTCAAATTAATCGCTTTAGTGATCAAAGCCAACAACCATCGACGCCATAGGATCCTGTGAATTTGGTGAGCTCGTTTTATGTTGTGTGTGTATGTATGTGTGTGTGTGTGTGTGTGTGTGTGTGTGTGTGTGTGTGTGTGTGTGTGTGTGTGTGTGTGTGTGTGTGTGTGTGTGTGTGTGTGTGTGTGTGTGTGTGTGTGTGTGTGTGTGTGTGTGTGGGTGTGTAATTGGGTGAATGCAGTAAACCACAAACTTGTTACTTCTTAGGCAAAAATTTCAGGATTAAGTAGATGAGAATCGTAATCGCTAACATTTAGGATAGACCATTAGCGCGCGTTTTTGATTTTTTTTTTATTCGATTGTTAGTAGCGGGACCTCGCGGTTATTCTGCAACGTGTTTTTCGGAGCCTTTTATTTGATATTTTATTTTTCATAAGTCCTTCTTTTATCATCGTTGATTGGAAGGCACGCCGCCGGTTTAGTTCGTTTAAGTTATTGCTTTAATTTCATTACAATCGGTTACGTGGTGTACTGTTTTCTTTTCGTTTATATTCGTTGATCGTAATAATATATTCCAAACTGGCAGTTTTAGTATTAACTCATCAAACTATCGATTTTATTTATACTCTTCAGCGTCTTTTATTTACTATTTTTGAAATTTGCTCGCGTTATATAAATTGTACAAACAGTAAAATATACTGATAAGTCCAGCCCATAGCACTACTGCTCGGTTTTCACGCGTTCGATAAAAAAACTTTTTAAATAATCAATTATTTATCTTTCCGCAGCCGGCTGCCTAAGATTTAAAATTTTCAACCGATAAACAAAATGCTCATGGTCACATCACTGCCACTCGTGAATCCTGACCTCATACCCATCTACTAACCCCCTCAAAACTCATGTGATACTTTGTCGGAGAAGCAGTCGATTGGGCGGTCTCTATCACTCAAGTATCGGACTAACATTCCCATCCACTTCCCCGTGACTCTACCACTGGTCGTGGCCGGCGCCGGTATTGATCAGCATGATAGGGGCCTTTGAGAAGTTGCGAAGCGAGGAAAGATAGCACCCACTCATCTTCCACGGCTCGTGGATGTAACTTCTGGAGGTCCTGGTCAATAACGGAGTAGCAACTGCGGGTGGGCACCTATGCTTATGCTATGCTTATGCTTATTTAAAGTATTTCAAGTGATTCAAATATATTAAGTATTGCGAGTATTCAAAGTGTTCAAGTATTCAAGTAATCAAATACTCAAATATATAAAGTATTAAAAGGACTCAAAGTATTCAAAGAAGTGTAAGAAATTTATTAATTCAAAGTAATTTTTCATTTATTTATATATTTTTAAAAAGAACTTCAAATATTTTAAGTATTTGAAGCAAATCAAGTATTTTACTTATATCAAAACTTTTAATTATCTAAACAACCAAAGTAATAAAAATATTGAAAGTATCAAAACAAATTGAAGTATTTCACTTCTTTTAAGTATTTAAAAAACTAAATGCTATTAAAAACCATAAACATTTCAATTATTTTAAGTATTTCAAGTATTTGAAGATTTTCATGTATTTCAAGAATTTTAAGTATGTCAAGAATTTTAAATATTTAATGTATTTAAAGTATTAACATATTTCGAATGTAATATACTCTAATATAATATACTTTCGAATATAATACTTCAAGTATTTAAAGTATTTCCATGTATTTTTAGTATTCAAATATTTAAAATATTCAAAGTATTTAAATATTTGAATTACTCGAAATTTGCTTTAAATTTAAAATACTTGGTCATACAATTTCTACATTTTTGTATGACCCAATCTCACTCCCAGTACTTTAATGTTTGAAAAAATAATATTTAAAATACTTGATACATTTGATTTCTTCAAGGAATTTTTATTTTTGAAATATTTTCCACAGTTTTAAATGGATCTATAAATTTTAAAATATTTATTTATCGTTAATTATTCGGAACATTTTAATAATTGTAATCGTTAAAATTTATTTAATTGCTTAAAACTTTTCAAATAATTGAAATCTTTTGTAAACTTCTTTGATGCTTTCAAAACACAGAAAATATAAAAATTACTTAAAATACACTTGAATACGTTAAATTCCTTGAAATATTTTAAGACTTATTATTTTGAGTTGGGTTAAAAAATGTATAATATTGTATTCATAAAAACTTTGAATATTAAAAATGCTTTAAATGCTGGAAAGAATTTAAGTTGAAATACTTCATATATTTGGAAATATTTGAATTACTTAATTATTCGAAACTCATGAATTCTTGAATTTATTGAAATATTAGCATTAGCATTAGCATTAGCATTTTAGGACGCCCTATCCACGGATGGCTCCACAACGCTTATCCCTCTGTTTGGTCTGGTTGTGTTAGACCCTCATCCGGAACAATAATCCAACACGGGAGATACCATGTCTTCATCTTTTGATGAGTGTGTAATACAGCCCAGGGCATAAGGGGGTCCTCGCCGGGTCCAAGCTATCCTTTGGGGAACGGAAGGAATGTTAGTAAACACCTATCTAAAGTGCGCAAGGATCCCTGCGTCACCTTAGTGGTATAGATGTTTGTAGGGTGGTTTTGGACTCAATGTTAGTAGGAGAGGTAGAACCCTAGGATATACCCCGAAAGGTATTGCGGGCGAATCAAGTAGAGTTAGTTTTTTTATTGTTTAACATATACTTGTGACTGTATAGTGTAAAAGATGCATGATTTATATTTTTCATATTTCAAACCACGGCAGAAACAACGCGACGAAGCCGTGCACGATTAAATCGACTGTAGTATTACTAAACCAACCATTTTCTCTGGTGAAAGCAATGCTGATCAAACACAGTTTTAACTTGTCTGCTGTTAAACTCAAGCTACCAACTGTAAGAGTAAAGAGAAGTTTATATGTTCTTTTAAATTTTGATATGTTTAAACGAAATACGAGGTTATAATTGATTTATCACATCATTTCAATCTTGATTTTAAACTCTTACAGCGATGCGGAGTAGATCTTGATTATTTATTTGTTTTATTTAAATGTAAGAGTTAGAAGTTAATTTAAACGGCCGATTGAAAAAGCATAATGAGTTAACATTTAATTTATTTTGTGTCATGGGATTAATCAGCATATTTATATTTTCAAAAAAATAAATAAATAAATAAAGCAATTTTAATCGAAAGCCCTCACCAAGGATTTTAGCTTCAGCAGTACAGTAAAAACAACCCCCTACTCCGAACCCCGAAGCAAATTAAAATCTACGCTTGGAGATTAGAAATAAATTAGAAAGTTAACCGCCGTACAAAAATCCGCGGAGGTAAAATTTTAATAACTACAAACACTTTGAATTCCAAAAAGTCTGCAGCAGTGACCGTATGGCAACCTGTGGAAATTTCCGGATCCACCTGATCCACAAACGTCATACACTGCAGAAGCTTCTGTCATTCATCCCAATCTCACTCACACACGCGCAAAGCAACCAACATGAAACGAACTCACCAAATTCGGCTTCGGTTGATCTCAGCAGGCAAACGCATCCAGCATTCTGGCCTCCTAGTGGCAACAGATCTCTCGGTGTCCCTTTTTGATTTCCGCCTCTCTGACATAATTTTCACTTTAAAGCGGCTACGAGGTCCCACGCACACGCACACAAGTCATCCTCGAACCAAAGCTACGAGCAATTCGCGACGTGCCGGATCCGGTCGCGCGTCACCGCACCACCACCAAAGCAAGCGCGCTGTATGCTGAACCGCACCACAAACAACATCCTGGACTTGCCCGAACTTTGTGTTAAAAAACAAATTCTCATTACGATCCATTACATGGAATCAAACTAAAAAGTCTCCTCTCTTTATCTGTGGAACTTGCCACTCACATCCACACGCACACATGCAAAGCACCTAACCACTTTTCGCTGCTGCTGTCAAATTTCAATCGTCCGGGTGGCGTAGCACGATCCCCCTCTTCCATCAGCAAAAATAAAAATCACGAAAAACTCGAACAATTCCTCAAGTTTAACAAAAACACCTTGCAATTTGTGATATGGTGGCTCTACAATCAGTCATCAATTGAAATAATGAGAAAATACTACAAAAATTAACACAATTTTCAAAGAAATACACGCGACGCGAAGCAAACGTGACCGGTCAACAAGGCAGCGTTGCCAGAACTCCATTCTTGAATGTATTGAAATATTTTGAAAAACTTAGAAATGCCTAATATTTAAATACTCTAAATACTTCGAAATCATCAAATACCTGAAACATTTTAATTGCTTGAAATATATTATCGTTATCTTTAACAAAGGATAAACTTCATACTTCTCATTTGCAATAACTTTTCCGAAGACACCAAAGCTCTAAAGCTACACCATTTTGTAACTAAATTCGAAAAAGATACAAGAGATCGAGAAATGGTCTGATTTCTACTCACCTGTTAAATTAACCTTATGTGATCCATCTTCAAGGCAAGCTCGTTTGTCTTCTTGTTTGTCCTACGAGTTCACCCAAAAGATTCTCGCTAGGCGGTGATCATATGAACCAGAACTGCAGCGAACCCGAGCTTGGTTCCCGGGACATGTTCAAACTGTTTTCTTCGGATTTCTGTAGACTTTTTCTTCCTCATGTATATTTTGAATTTTCACTTTCACTTTTCCGGTTCCAAATTGTTTTTTTTTTCCTTTCATCAATTCGTACCCGAGCTGTAACTGTGCAGAATTGTCAAGAGCAAATATCCCGTCATTTCCACGAAAAAACAACCACCCCCCTTCCCCCTTTAACCAATCAGTCAAAATCGTGCGAGAAATTTCAGTCCACTTTTCCGCCGCCGGCTGCGCGCAGATCCCAACCGACAGCTCCGCCACATCAGGTCGTCGCGGCTTCCCCCTCCCCCCCCCCCTCCCACGCCAAGCGACCCCAACACCATCCCAGTCCATGGTCCAGCGCGCCCCACCGAGTGCCGTCGTTCCACAGATAAAATCCCCTAGCCAGGGCCTCGGTCTGATGGCCCAAATGGCCGCTACAGCGGGAGGTGTGGCGATCGGTTCCGCCGTCGGTCACACTCAGGGTTACCAGGTCTGAAGAGTAAAAAATCTGGCAAAAAATCTGGGAAAAATCTGGCAAGCCACTTTTCTCAAAGTAATAAGCAATTTTTTGATCAAAAACTGTGTATTTTCACTTTTTATACATTATAGCTTCACAAAATAAACAAAATACGTCAATAAAACAATGTGAGGAAGAAATAGAAAATTATTTTTCTCTAATTGGCGCTCAAAAAATCTGGCAATGCCAGATTTATCTGGCAACCTGGCACCCCTGGTCACACTATTGATCACACCATGACCGGCAAGTTCTCCGGTTCGAACTCGAAGAAAGCGGTACCGGTTCCGCAATAGTCCCACGGTTGCTGCTGGCCAGAAGGAGATTCAACATTTCTTTTCGCGCGCCCCGAATCCTTTATCCGGTCCGGCAAAAAAAACGGCACTACCGCAGACCGCACGCGGCACTCTTCCGGCAGCTATTTTCCGGTATTTACAAAAAAAACACACAAACACACACAGCACGTCAACAACAGAACACGACCTAAAAACCTGAACATGGTCCACGCCATGTCCAGATTCCACGAAACCGACCAAACGGATTTGCAGATCGAACCTGCGCACGCGGTTAACAAAACATAAACATTGAAATTTCAGCTTTTCTCAGCAGCTTCCGCCTTTCACCGCATGGCGGCGTTGTATTTTGAGCCATGCGACCCCTTTTTTTGGAAACGCGAACTAATTTAGCTCGACTTGGATTTTGGCTGTTTTACTGGGCTGGGTGTTTTTGAAACCGCATTGGGTTATTAAAAAACACTTAAAATGAAAAAATATGTTATTAAATATTTAAAAAAAATCGAAAAATATTGTTAATAGATTAAAGTTTGTGTCTAGAATTGTTTTAAAACAAGTACTGGGTAGGCCAAACAATGCCCATGTAGGGGAAAGTGGGGCAAGCTAAGGAAATGCTCGTTAAAATCCATTAAAAACGTTAAAAAAATCTGTCGAATTTTTTGATAGTCATCTTGTCCCAGGTCTTGACTAAGACTTTGATAGAACAAGTTTCTAAAAAATCCAGTTTTTCACGATAAAAAATAGATTATAAAATTATTGATTTTCAGTACGTTTTACTCAACTAGTGGGGCAAGACGAACATCCCGTTGGGGCAAGAGGAACAAACCATATAATAGCATGTTATTTTGCTTACAATTCAGATTAGATTGTATTTGATACGTTTCTTTAATTTTTAGCTGTAATAATAATATTTTACTAATAATTTGATCGTTTTTCGAAAAAAAATATTTTTTTTTGTAGATAAATGGATTTTTTTGAAATTGCTATATTTTGCATGAACATTTTTTTTAAACATTTTTTATCTAATCTAATCTAATCGAACACAAGCGCAGCCAGTCCGAAGAAAGCATCCGGGAAGAACTTATGGTTAGATTACGCCTTGAGTTCTTTCTTGTCATTATTAATGATTGCAGTACTTTCGAGAACCCCCGAAATGTATTACACTCACTAAAGCGGCCCGGCCTACTGCGTTGCATTAACCGCAAGAGACAGATTCTATGAACGGAACCCACATTTCATGGAATCATCAGGGGAAGAAGAAGAAGTGGGGACATACCGTACCAACCACTTCGAGTTATTTATAGAATATGGTGTGTGGTGTGTGTAGGGGAATCGTTGGGAGAGGGATTGTTGTATTATTTAGTAAATGACCTTGTGACATTATTTCACCACTACGGATTAATTCACTCAAGGGGTGTTAACCCCGCGGTGGCCGAGTGGCTAGAGCATCTGATTACCAATCCAAAGGTGTGAGTTCGAATCCCACCTGATTCCATGCGTTTTTTGTTCATATTCAAAGTTCAAATATAGTCAAATAATTTCAAGGAGACCGGTCGGGAATCGAACCCGGAACCTTCCGCTTATGAGGCGGGAGCCGTAGCCATTAAGCCACGGGCCGGTCCTACAGGTCGAAAAAATAATGTTAAATAATGAAACTTTAGAATCTTTTACCAACCTATTGAATTTTTCTAAGAGATGGTAGTTTCTTTCTTTCTTTTCCAGATATGAGACAAAAATTTAAAGAAAAAAAGGACAATAATCTAAAAAAAAGGTACACTTTATTTAAATTAATAAAATTTCTTATCGAATGCAAGCGATTTTTCTCATTTCAATATTTGCTATGTGTTTTGTCGATTTTTTAAAATTTGGCCAACAATTCGAAAAAAAATGTTAATGGGAAAACCATATCATAAACTTTGCCAAAGATTTGTGATCAGAACATGCCATCTCAATGTACAGATTTTCGAAAATATTTAAAGCACTTGTGTATGGACAGCCCCCATTTTGTATGTATGTATCAATCAATAGAGCTTTATGACGTTTCGCGTACGCACACTAGCGCACCATTCGGTTTTGCTGGCTGACAAAATTTAACCTCACTTTATTTTCGTGTACGTACACGCAATACATACGCACGTAGAATGCTCTATAATGCAAAATAGTTGTTTTTCAAATTTAATGATAATCGATTAGCGCCGGGTCCGGTGGCGCAGTGGTTAGCGTGGTAGCCTCTCACCCCAGTATGGCCTGGGTTCAATCCCAGAAAGACCCGGTGGCATTTTTCGAGACGAAATTTGCCTTCTATCGGATGGGGAAGTAAAACGTCGGTCCATTAGCGTAAAAGAGGTTTTGAGTGACTCACCACACATAACCTTCGGACGCCTAGAAATGAGCAGAAACTTGCAACAGAGACCACAAAAGACCCGGGGGTCGTTAAAGTGGTTTGCTTTGCTTTTTTTCGATTAGCAAAAACGAAGTAAATTGAATAATCTACAAAAAAAAAATGTTGCGTTATTTTTTTGTTTCTAATCTGTTGGTTTTTGCTTCTCTCAAATATTTTGTCCGGGATATCATTCAAATGTCCGCCATTACGGGGTTTGTCTTCCGGTACCCCTTGAGACCGCTCGTGGTACCCCCAGGGGTACATGTACCCCAGGTTGAGAACCGCTGCACTATAGGAAAGGGGTCCACTAATGGTTAACGTACCCTAATGCAATATTTATTCTACACCCAGGTCTTTTACACGCAGCTGGATTACTACTTTTTTAGCTGTGCAGGACGCGCCGTAGAAAGCCATGTGAGAGTCCCTCGCCTGCCCGACACCACCACGTCGTCACCCAGCCACCGCCCGATAAGTCCAGACTGTTGCAGCCTTCAGAGCCGGGGGAGGGGTCTCTCAAACGGCAACCCTCGGCAAGTACCCTTCTGGTTTGCAAAATCCCCTGTCTGATGCTCGCCCAACTTCCAGCTCGGTGGCCTTCCCTTCTACGATCAACGCTAAATGCACTTCAACCCCCTGCAAACTCCGCATCTACTATCAGAATGTTCGCGGACTCCGAACAAAAATTGATGCCTTTTTCCTTGCCGTCACTGAGTGCGATTATGACGTCATCGTCCAGACTGAAACTGGATATTGAGATCCTTTCCCCTCAACTGTTTGGATCGACGTATCGGGTTTTCAGGAATGACAGAAACGAGCGGAACAGCGACAAAAAGAGCGGAGGAGGTGTCCTGATTGCAATTTCGTCTCGCCTGGACTGTGTGCTTGACCCCACTCCTGTTTGTGACACGCTAGAACAACTATGGGTTAGGTTGACCGTAGGCGCATCACAGCGCGTTTGTATAGGGGCGTTCTATCTTCCACCGGGCTTAAATCACAGCATAGATCTGATTAAGGACCATCTAGAATTCATCGGTAACGTCATCTTCCACCTCAACTTAAACGATTCGTTCATTCAATTTGGTGACTACAATCAACCTGGGCTGAAATGGATTCCCTCGGAAGAAGGCGGACTTGAAATCGACCCAGTACAATCTCGTGTCCCGCTTGTTAGCAGTTACCTCATCGACAGCTTCAACCTACATGGACTTAGTCAGCTCAACCCCTGCGTCAATGTCTACAACAATTGCCTCGACCTTGTATTGGTGAATGAAGTTGCGCTGCCCAACTGCGCTGTTCTCGCAGCCGTGGACCCGTTGCTTCCGCAGGATATTGCGCATCCGGCGCTCGAAATGTTCGACGATGTTCCCGCGCCCTCTGCAACTGCCGAACAACCACTCAACTCTCAGCAATCGTTCAACTTCAGGAAGGCCGACTACGCAGCGATTCAAGATGAGCTGAGCAGGATTGACTGGAGTTTCTTAGAGACTGCTCCGAGCATCGATGCTGCAGTGGATGCTTTTCAATCGATTTTGAACAACCTTTTTACCGAACATGTCCCGTTACGAAGGCCTCCCCAGAAACCCCCGTGGTCAAACCCAACCCTACGGAATCTAAACCGACTCAAAACAGCTGCTCTTCAAGAATTCAGCAAACACCGCTCGCCTTTCTTCAAACCTTCAAATTCAACCTTGCCAGCAAAAGATACCGGGGGTACAACCGCACCCTCTACAGACGATACGTCATAAGGACGCAGCGTGATCTCCGGAGAAATCCTAAGAACTTTTGGTCATTCGTGAACTCAAAAAGAAAAGCGGACGGTCTGCCACCCACATTATACCTGGACGATGTTGCTGCTGCGACTTCAGAGGAGAAATGTGCCCTGTTTGCTGCCCACTTCAAGGACGCGTTCAATTCCAGGTTCGCTTCGGAGGCGGAAATTATCGAAGCCACAAGAAACACTCCCATCAATGCTATCGAGTGTTCCCTCACAAGTTGCGAATTGCCAAGTATCTGCTGCTATTAACAAGCTGAAACTCTCCTATTCGCCCGGTCCCGACGGAATTCCCTCTTCGGTTATCAAACGATGTTCTGGTGCCCTCCTTTCCCCCTTGACCTGCCTGTTCAACCTATCTTTGCGGCAAAGCACCTTCCCGGATAAGTGGAAAGCCTCTTTTATGTTCCCGGTGCACAAGAAAGGTGACAAAAGCAGCGTCAAAAATTACCGTGGAATCACCTCTCTCTCGGCTTGTTCGAAGGTTTTCGAAATTCTGGTCAATAATGTTCTGTTTGACTCTTGCAAAAACTACATTTCCACGGATCAGCATGGCTTCTACCCTAAACGCTCTGTTGTCACGAATCTTGCTCAATTCGTGTCACATTGTCTTCAAGAAATGGATGCTGGAGTTCAAGTCGACGCAGTGTACACAGACTTGAAGGCGGCGTTCGATCGGGTTGACCACGGAGTTTTGCTAAAACGACTGAAAAAAAGACTCGGAGTCTCCGCCAGTCTCGTTCGTTGGCTGAAGTCTTACCTCACCAACCGGATTCTGCGAGTCAAGATTGGGAACTCTGAGTCAGACATGTTCATAAGTCTCTCTGGCGTTCCTCAAGGCAGTAATTTAGGTCCGTTACTGTTCATACTTTTCGCCAACGAACTGTCGATGCTGCTAAGCGAAGGGTGCCGGTTGTTTTACGCTGATGATGTCAAAATCTTCACCGTTGTGAGAAGCGTTTTGAACTGCTCAGCTCTGCAAAGACAGTTAAACCACTTTAACGAATGGTGCGTGCGTAACTTCCTGACGATCAGCATAGAAAAGTGTAGCACAATCTCTTTCCACCGTAAACTCAAACCCGTGGTCTTCGACTATGCCATCGCCGGAAACACTCTTGCTCGGGTAACCCAAGTACGTGACACTATCCACCTCCATGACATCGTGTCCAGAGCCAATCGACAGCTTGGATTCATCTTTAGGATCGCTGATGACTTCCGAGATGTCGCGTGCCTACGTTCATTATACTGCGCGCTGTTAAGATCCATCCTCGAGTTCTGCTCCGTAGTGTGGTGTCCGTACCAGAGCACTTGGACTGCTAAAATCGAATCAGTTCAGCGAAAATTCACCCGGCTTGCCCTTCGCCGTGCAAGGAATCCTGCCGGTTGGAACACGTACGAAGAACGTTGTCGTGCCTTGCAGCTAGAGACTCTCGAGCGGAGGCGGCACGTCTCACAAGCAACGTTTGTTGCCAAAGTACTGGCCGGTGAAGTTGATACTCCTTGGATTCGCGCTCAAATTCAAATCTACACACCTGCTCTGCCACTTCGTCAACGCCAATATCTACAACTTGCTCACCGCAACACCAACTATGGACAGCACGAACCAGTTCGTGTCATGTGTAGCCGATTCAACGTATTTTCCCACCTGTACGATCCCAACATCTCCACCCCGCAGTTTCAACAACGAGCCCGACTCTGCACGGAAAGGAGTTCCATCTTAAATTTAACAATTCAAATTAGCTGGCTTCAAATTGATGGAACAGTGATTTTTTTGGTTAAATTAGCTAAAATTACAGGTAAATTTACCAACTTGGGATTGGTGAAACAGCTAACCCTGATTGCTGATTTGCTATCCAAAACTGACAGCCCAAATCAAAATGACAGGAGAGATTTCACCAAAAATAATGGTGTTTCAGCACAATTTTGCCTACTTTTTACCGAAAAACTAGCTGGAACCGGCAACATGGAGGATTGGGGCGGTGCCTTCGTGTGGTTCGGTTCGGTTCGACGTCGGGCGTGATTGGAAATAGTTTTTATGTGTGAATTATGCAGAGTTCCGACTAAAAATTGTGCAGAAGTGTTTATTAATATAATCCTCCATGCATTTGTAATGGAGTTCTCGCAAAATTCACTTTGCTTTTGTGATTAAAACTTGTTTAATTTTGGGCAAGTGCTAATTTTGCCGAAGCAGCCATGTTTTTTTTTCTTTTCTCGAGCTGTTACAGTTCGTGAGAGAGAGAGAGAGAGAGAGAGAGAGAGAGAGAGAAAAGAGAGAGCTCTCTCTTCGTCCGCAAGTCTCATTTGATGGTGTTGGAGCTGCCAGAATGTTGTTTTGTGTGTGTAACTAGTGCATCGTGACAGAGGGTGGTGGTTGGGGTGGCAAGGAGTGAAGAAGTGTTATTTGTTGTATTTCTTCTCGATCTATTTTGAAGATTTTCTGTTCAAATAAGTTTTGAAGCTGTGGGTTTTTGAATGGAAAACCAGTTCCCTTCGTTTCGTGGTCTCTTACGTCAGTGTTTTTCGCAAAGAGGCGGTTTGTGTTCCGGCTTGTGCAAGACAGTTGTGTTCGTGCAGAGAGTTGGTGCACGGTGCTCGCAGGAATACGGATGACGGATCGTTGCAGTCGGGTGTGTGCGAGGGATTGTGTGGGTGGGTGCGAACGAACACAGTCGTGGGTGAGGAAAAGAATGTTTTGCATTCTGAAGGTGTGTGTGCCGGGTGTTGACCACGAGGTTTTAGAAGCTGTTTCATGCTGCGGTGCGATGACGTGGCTTCCCCGACGGTGCCGTGCTGCGTTGCTAGCTTGGGGAGTGGGAGCTCGTCCCCCCAACGACGAAACCTGCTAGCATCTCGACGGCTATGGATTTGGACGGCGCATGAGAAACTCGGTGAGCTCGTTCTGAATTTGTGATAGTGTATTGGTGTTGGTTTTTATGTGTAGGTAGTCGTGTAGTGTGAGTGCGAAAATGCGAATGTGGTTGGTTGAATCTTTACTGTCACTTGATTGGATCATGTTTTTTTTCGTTGTGGCAAGGTTGGTTTAAAACTTGCATACAATATTTCACTTTAATGTGCACTGGAAAAAAAATGATGTTTTAATTAAAAACAGATGATATAATTGAATTTCAATGCTGAAATTATTTAACGCAAATTTCCTATCAATATTTATTTAATTTTGTGCGAAAATTGAGGCGCTTTTTATTAGCCAAATTGCATGACAAATGGAACGCTTTAGCAAAAAAAATTGAATTAGTTTTCAAAATGATTCATTAATGTATGAAGAATGGTGTGATTGTGTTGTTGTTACAATAGTTCAATTTTCAGACATTCAGGGAAAAAATCTACAATTGATTCACAAAAGCACGCGTATCTCGTTCGAATCTGATATATTTTATAGGTCGTTGAACCGGAAGGCTTGTTCTTTCACTCGCGGCAATTGCATTTTCCGATATTCAAAATAAGAGTTAGTAGAATTAATCAATAATTAATGTTAAAGTACTTAACACGGCACGCGCCACGGTTTTTGAATATAACATTTGCGAATTCACGACTCATTTATTTTCTAGATTATTTTGTATTCATAACTTCATCTTTGCGTTAACTAAAAAATGAATCGTTTTGTATTAAATGATGATTAATATTTAGGCGCACGGATCATATCTTTCCACAGCCGGCTGTCTAAGATTCGCGAAATATTCGCGCCGGGATAAAAATATAAAATACACTGAAATAACAATAACACGCTCTCGGCAGCAGCATCCGACTGCTTGCTTTGAGAATAAATGTTCAACCCTGTTAAAATAATAAAACCCCACTTAATCTAACCGGGCATTGTCTCAACAGCAGCATCCGATTGCTTGCCTTGAGAATAAAAATCTAACAGTTAACTTCATTTATGCCAATGGTCGTATCGCTTGCTTAGGGCGAATCCCAGACCTTTACCCATCACAACTACCAACTCCACGCGACACTTACGCATCCTTGTTGTTTAAATTCGATTAAATTTGATCAAATGGTCAGTTTGATCGAGTTCCACAATAAGGTTGGGAAAAAGAGCCTGCGGTTTCGCTACCTTTTCTAAGTAAGTTCAGCATCAACACTTCCCGTGCTCCTAATCCTTATTCCTCTCCCGGTGTATGGTGGATATGGGAGCGGCCGGCAATGGATGGCTTTCATGGTGCTACATGTCCTGCACTGGTAGAATTGGTTTTAATTCCCTCTAATCAATTCCTATGCAACCTGGGCTGGACAATTATCACACATACATGACGAAATCCAGTCTGCAACCCGCTAAGATAACCATCTCCATGCGAATGCGAATGCGAATGCGAAAAAACTAGCTGGAACCGGCAGCATGGATTTTTTGACAGATCATCAGTTCGAGACCAACACAAAGCAAGAGAACGTTTCGTATCGTGTTTGATCCTGTTTAAGCCGCTCAGTTCGCGGAGTTTTGTGACGATTCTGTGTTTGAAAGTCGAAAGTGCAAGTGCGATGGTGGTGCCTGAGTGAATGGATTAAAAGCCAGGAAGACTTTCTGCGGGCTGAGATCTTCAGTTGATTAGGTTAGAAGTTTTCTTTTGTGTTGAGGGAAAGAGGTTAGAAGTTGAGCCTCTAATTTTTGTTTGGACGATTGGTGGCATCCCTTTGTCGTGAACCCTTTGGCGGGGGAGGTGGAGGCTGGCGTTTGTCCACACTCCACTTTTTTTTTTGTATGGACATCTGTCTACGTGGGGGGAGGCTGCGGGTACAAAGTGTCTAGATATAGACTGGCCAATGTTTGACAGATCCGTACGAGCCTTACTTTATGCATTTGAAGCACATCAAAAAATAAAGTTAAATAATGTTAAATTACCTTAAATTAAGTGAAAGTTAATTTGAATTACATTTGGTTGAATTTAGAAAAAAGTAGAATTCAGTTAAACTAAGTTAAATTGATTAAATTTTGTTAAAATCAGAAAAATTTAGATAAATTAAATTAAATTTAGTAAAATTATGATTAATTAAAAATTAATTAACTAAAGTTAAGTTTAGTATAATTAAACTGAACATAGTAAAAAAGAAATAAATTTAGTCAAGTGTGGTTATATCTAGAAATTTTTGTTAAATTTAATTAAACTAAGATACATTTTTTGAAATTTCGTAACATTTGGTAGAATTTAGTTCAATTGTTGTTCCCTGGAGATGGAACCACACGTTGCCGTCGTTTCAGGGCTATTTGCCAAGGTGGTTTCCGATGTTGATATATATCACACACAGGGGCGCCGACTAGTCCAAAATTTGGGGGGGGGGGCACGGTTGTTTTCCGAAATCGATAGGTAAGAGTGGCGATTAAGCATAAGCATAAGCATAGGTGCCCACCCGCAGTTGCTACTCCGTTATTGACCAGGACCTCCAGAAGTTACATCCACGAGCCGTGGAAGATAAGTGGGTGCTATCTTTCCTCGCTTCGCAACTTCTCAAAGGTCCCTATCATGCTGATCAATACCGGCGCCGGCCACGACCAGTGGTAAGGTCACGGGGAAGTGGTTGGGAATGTTAGTCCGATACTTGAGTGATAGAGACCGCTCAATCGACTGCTTCTCCGACAAAGTATCACATGAGTTTTGAGGGGGTTAGTAGATGGGTATGAGGTCAGGATTCACGAGTGGCAGTGATGTGACCATGAGCATTTTGTTTATCGGTTTTAAATTTTAAATCTTAGGCAGCCGGCTGCGGAAAGATAAATAATTGATTATTTAAAAAGTTTTTTAATCGAACGCGTGCCAACCGAGCAGTAGTGCTATGAGCTGGACTTATAAGTATATTTTTACTGTTTGTACAATTTAGATAACGCGAGCAGATTTCAAAAAATAGTAATAAATGACGCTACTCTTCATCAAATCGATAGAAAAGAAAACAGGACACCACGTAAGCGATTGTAATGAAATTAAAACAATAACTTAAACGAACTAAAAAGGCGGCGTGCCTTCAAATCAACGATGATAAAAGAAGGACTGAAAAAAAATCAAAAAACAAAAGCTCCGAAAAAACACGTTGCAGAGTAACCGCGAGGTAATCGAATCAAAAAATTCAAAAAACGCGCGCTAAAGGTGTATCCTAAATGTCAGCATGATCATTCGGGATTCTTCCTCTCCCGCAATTATCCCATTTCACCTCCAAAAACGCGCCCGAAACGAAGCCGACAAAAAAAACTTTTCAATCGCGCGACTCTTTTCCAACTCAAATTATTACGATCAACGAATTTGAACAAAAAGAAAACAGGACACCGCGATAGGTAAGAGTGGCGATTAGATGTTATAGTTTCTTGTATATCACGAATTTTAATAATTTTATTACGATGTGATACGATTTTTTTTTCATCAGGAATCCATTTTTTTAAGAAAAAGATTGATAAATTATCGTGATTGAGAATGTTAATTGAAGGGAAATTTTTATATTTTTAAGAATTTAAGAATTTAAGAATTTAAGAATTTAAGAATTTAAGAATTTAAGAATTTAAGAATTTAAGAATTTAAGAATTTAAGAATTTAAGAATTTAAGAATTTAAGAATTTAAGAATTTAAGAATTTAAGAATTTAAGAATTTAAGAATTTAAGAATTTAAGAATTTAAGAATTTAAGAATTTAAGAATTTAAGAATTTAAGAATTTAAGAATTTAAGAATTTAAGAATTTAAGAATTTAAGAATTTAAGAATTTAAGAATTTAAGAATTTAAGAATTTAAGAATTTAAGAATTTAAGAATTTAAGAATTTAAGAATTTAAGAATTTAAGAATTTAAGAATTTAAGAATTTAAGAATTTAAGAATTTAAGAATTTAAGAATTTAAGAATTTAAGAATTTAAGAATTTAAGAATTTAAGAATTTAAGAATTTAAGAATTTAAGAATTTAAGAATTTAAGAATTTAAGAATTTAAGAATTTAAGAATTTAAGAATTTAAGAATTTAAGAATTTAAGAATTTAAGAATTTAAGAATTTAAGAATTTAAGAATTTAAGAATTTAAGAATTTAAGAATTTAAGAATTTAAGAATTTAAGAATTTAAGAATTTAAGAATTTAAGAATTTAAGAATTTAAGAATTTAAGAATTTAAGAATTTAAGAATTTAAGAATTTAAGAATTTAAGAATTTAAGAATTTAAGAATTTAAGAATTTAAGAATTTAAGAATTTAAGAATTTAAGAATTTAAGAATTTAAGAATTTAAGAATTTAAGAATTTAAGAATTTAAGAATTTAAGAATTTAAGAATTTAAGAATTTAAGAATTTAAGAATTTAAGAATTTAAGAATTTAAGAATTTAAGAATTTAAGAATTTAAGAATTTAAGAATTTAAGAATTTAAGAATTTAAGAATTTAAGAATTTAAGAATTTAAGAATTTAAGAATTTAAGAATTTAAGAATTTAAGAATTTAAGAATTTAAGAATTTAAGAATTTAAGAATTTAAGAATTTAAGAATTTAAGAATTTAAGAATTTAAGAATTTAAGAATTTAAGAATTTAAGAATTTAAGAATTTAAGAATTTAAGAATTTAAGAATTTAAGAATTTAAGAATTTAAGAATTTAAGAATTTAAGAATTTAAGAATTTAAGAATTTAAGAATTTAAGAATTTAAGAATTTAAGAATTTAAGAATTTAAGAATTTAAGAATTTAAGAATTTAAGAATTTAAGAATTTAAGAATTTAAGAATTTAAGAATTTAAGAATTTAAGAATTTAAGAATTTAAGAATTTAAGAATTTAAGAATTTAAGAATTTAAGAATTTAAGAATTTAAGAATTTAAGAATTTAAGAATTTAAGAATTTAAGAATTTAAGAATTTAAGAATTTAAGAATTTAAGAATTTAAGAATTTAAGAATTTAAGAATTTAAGAATTTAAGAATTTAAGAATTTAAGAATTTAAGAATTTAAGAATTTAAGAATTTAAGAATTTAAGAATTTAAGAATTTAAGAATTTAAGAATTTAAGAATTTAAGAATTTAAGAATTTAAGAATTTAAGAATTTAAGAATTTAAGAATTTAAGAATTTAAGAATTTAAGAATTTAAGAATTTAAGAATTTAAGAATTTAAGAATTTAAGAATTTAAGAATTTAAGAATTTAAGAATTTAAGAATTTAAGAATTTAAGAATTTAAGAATTTAAGAATTTAAGAATTTAAGAATTTAAGAATTTAAGAATTTAAGAATTTAAGAATTTAAGAATTTAAGAATTTAAGAATTTAAGAATTTAAGAATTTAAGAATTTAAGAATTTAAGAATTTAAGAATTTAAGAATTTAAGAATTTAAGAATTTAAGAATTTAAGAATTTAAGAATTTAAGAATTTAAGAATTTAAGAATTTAAGAATTTAAGAATTTAAGAATTTAAGAATTTAAGAATTTAAGAATTTAAGAATTTAAGAATTTAAGAATTTAAGAATTTAAGAATTTAAGAATTTAAGAATTTAAGAATTTAAGAATTTAAGAATTTAAGAATTTAAGAATTTAAGAATTTAAGAATTTAAGAATTTAAGAATTTAAGAATTTAAGAATTTAAGAATTTAAGAATTTAAGAATTTAAGAATTTAAGAATTTAAGAATTTAAGAATTTAAGAATTTAAGAATTTAAGAATTTAAGAATTTAAGAATTTAAGAATTTAAGAATTTAAGAATTTAAGAATTTAAGAATTTAAGAATTTAAGAATTTAAGAATTTAAGAATTTAAGAATTTAAGAATTTAAGAATTTAAGAATTTAAGAATTTAAGAATTTAAGAATTTAAGAATTTAAGAATTTAAGAATTTAAGAATTTAAGAATTTAAGAATTTAAGAATTTAAGAATTTAAGAATTTAAGAATTTAAGAATTTAAGAATTTAAGAATTTAAGAATTTAAGAATTTAAGAATTTAAGAATTTAAGAATTTAAGAATTTAAGAATTTAAGAATTTAAGAATTTAAGAATTTAAGAATTTAAGAATTTAAGAATTTAAGAATTTAAGAATTTAAGAATTTAAGAATTTAAGAATTTAAGAATTTAAGAATTTAAGAATTTAAGAATTTAAGAATTTAAGAATTTAAGAATTTAAGAATTTAAGAATTTAAGAATTTAAGAATTTAAGAATTTAAGAATTTAAGAATTTAAGAATTTAAGAATTTAAGAATTTAAGAATTTAAGAATTTAAGAATTTAAGAATTTAAGAATTTAAGAATTTAAGAATTTAAGAATTTAAGAATTTAAGAATTTAAGAATTTAAGAATTTAAGAATTTAAGAATTTAAGAATTTAAGAATTTAAGAATTTAAGAATTTAAGAATTTAAGAATTTAAGAATTTAAGAATTTAAGAATTTAAGAATTTAAGAATTTAAGAATTTAAGAATTTAAGAATTTAAGAATTTAAGAATTTAAGAATTTAAGAATTTAAGAATTTAAGAATTTAAGAATTTAAGAATTTAAGAATTTAAGAATTTAAGAATTTAAGAATTTAAGAATTTAAGAATTTAAGAATTTAAGAATTTAAGAATTTAAGAATTTAAGAATTTAAGAATTTAAGAATTTAAGAATTTAAGAATTTAAGAATTTAAGAATTTAAGAATTTAAGAATTTAAGAATTTAAGAATTTAAGAATTTAAGAATTTAAGAATTTAAGAATTTAAGAATTTAAGAATTTAAGAATTTAAGAATTTAAGAATTTAAGAATTTAAGAATTTAAGAATTTAAGAATTTAAGAATTTAAGAATTTAAGAATTTAAGAATTTAAGAATTTAAGAATTTAAGAATTTAAGAATTTAAGAATTTAAGAATTTAAGAATTTAAGAATTTAAGAATTTAAGAATTTAAGAATTTAAGAATTTAAGAATTTAAGAATTTAAGAATTTAAGAATTTAAGAATTTAAGAATTTAAGAATTTAAGAATTTAAGAATTTAAGAATTTAAGAATTTAAGAATTTAAGAATTTAAGAATTTAAGAATTTAAGAATTTAAGAATTTAAGAATTTAAGAATTTAAGAATTTAAGAATTTAAGAATTTAAGAATTTAAGAATTTAAGAATTTAAGAATTTAAGAATTTAAGAATTTAAGAATTTAAGAATTTAAGAATTTAAGAATTTAAGAATTTAAGAATTTAAGAATTTAAGAATTTAAGAATTTAAGAATTTAAGAATTTAAGAATTTAAGAATTTAAGAATTTAAGAATTTAAGAATTTAAGAATTTAAGAATTTAAGAATTTAAGAATTTAAGAATTTAAGAATTTAAGAATTTAAGAATTTAAGAATTTAAGAATTTAAGAATTTAAGAATTTAAGAATTTAAGAATTTAAGAATTTAAGAATTTAAGAATTTAAGAATTTAAGAATTTAAGAATTTAAGAATTTAAGAATTTAAGAATTTAAGAATTTAAGAATTTAAGAATTTAAGAATTTAAGAATTTAAGAATTTAAGAATTTAAGAATTTAAGAATTTAAGAATTTAAGAATTTAAGAATTTAAGAATTTAAGAATTTAAGAATTTAAGAATTTAAGAATTTAAGAATTTAAGAATTTAAGAATTTAAGAATTTAAGAATTTAAGAATTTAAGAATTTAAGAATTTAAGAATTTAAGAATTTAAGAATTTAAGAATTTAAGAATTTAAGAATTTAAGAATTTAAGAATTTAAGAATTTAAGAATTTAAGAATTTAAGAATTTAAGAATTTAAGAATTTAAGAATTTAAGAATTTAAGAATTTAAGAATTTAAGAATTTAAGAATTTAAGAATTTAAGAATTTAAGAATTTAAGAATTTAAGAATTTAAGAATTTAAGAATTTAAGAATTTAAGAATTTAAGAATTTAAGAATTTAAGAATTTAAGAATTTAAGAATTTAAGAATTTAAGAATTTAAGAATTTAAGAATTTAAGAATTTAAGAATTTAAGAATTTAAGAATTTAAGAATTTAAGAATTTAAGAATTTAAGAATTTAAGAATTTAAGAATTTAAGAATTTAAGAATTTAAGAATTTAAGAATTTAAGAATTTAAGAATTTAAGATTTAAGAATTTAAGAATTTAAGAATTTAAGAATTTAAGAATTTAAGAATTTAAGAATTTAAGAATTTAAGAATTTAAGAATTTAAGAATTTAAGAATTTAAGAATTTAAGAATTTAAGAATTTAAGAATTTAAGAATTTAAGAATTTAAGAATTTAAGAATTTAAGAATTTAAGAATTTAAGAATTTAAGAATTTAAGAATTTAAGAATTTAAGAATTTAAGAATTTAAGAATTTAAGAATTTAAGAATTTAAGAATTTAAGAATTTAAGAATTTAAGAATTTAAGATTTAAGAATTTAAGAATTTAAGAATTTAAGAATTTAAGAATTTAAGAATTTAAGAATTTAAGAATTTAAGAATTTAAGAATTTAAGAATTTAAGAATTTAAGAATTTAAGAATTTAAGAATTTAAGAATTTAAGAATTTAAGAATTTAAGAATTTAAGAATTTAAGAATTTAAGAATTTAAGAATTTAAGAATTTAAGAATTTAAGAATTTAAGAATTTAAGAATTTAAGAATTTAAGAATTTAAGAATTTAAGAATTTAAGAATTTAAGAATTTAAGAATTTAAGAATTTAAGAATTTAAGAATTTAAGAATTTAAGAATTTAAGAATTTAAGAATTTAAGAATTAAGAATTTAAGAATTTAAGAATTTAAGAATTTAAGAATTTAAGAATTTAAGAATTTAAGAATTTAAGAATTTAAGAATTTAAGAATTTAAGAATTTAAGAATTTAAGAATTTAAGAATTTAAGAATTTAAGAATTTAAGAATTTAAGAATTAAGAATTTAAGAATTTAAGAATTTAAGAATTTAAGAATTTAAGAATTTAAGAATTAAGAATTTAAGAATTTAAGAATTAAGAATTTAAGAATTTAAGAATTTAAGAATTTAAGAATTTAAGAATTTAAGAATTTAAGAATTTAAGAATTTAAGAATTTAAGGAATTTAAGAATTTAAGATTAAGAATTTAAGAATTTAAGAATTTAAGAATTTAAGAATTTAAGAATTTAAGAATTTAAGAATTTAAGAATTTAAGAATTTAAGAATTTAAGAATTTAAGAATTTAAGAATTTAAGAATTTAAGAATTTAAGAATTTAAGAATTTAAGAATTTAAGAATTTAAGAATTTAAGAATTAAGAATTTAAGAATTTAAGAATTTAAGAATTTAAGAATTTAAGAATTTAAGAATTTAAGAATTTAAGAATTTAAGAATTTAAGAATTTAAGAATTTAAGAATTTAAGAATTTAAGAATTTAAGAATTTAAGAATTTAAGAATTTAAGAATTTAAGAATTTAAGAATTTAAGAATTTAAGAATTTAAGAATTTAAGAATTTAAGAATTTAAGAATTTAAGAATTTAAGAATTTAAGAATTTAAGAATTTAAGAATTTAAGAATTTAAGAATTTAAGAATTTAAGAATTTAAGAATTTAAGAATTTAAGAATTTAAGAATTTAAGAATTTAAGAATTTTAAGAATTTAAGAATTTAAGAATTTAAGAATTTAAGAATTTAAGAATTTAAGAATTTAAGAATTTAAGAATTTAAGAATTTAAGAATTTAAGAATTTTAAGAATTTAAGAATTTAAGAATTTAAGAATTTAAGAATTTAAGAATTTAAGAATTTAAGAATTTAAGAATTTAAGAATTTAAGAATTTAAGAATTTAAGAATTTAAGAATTTAAGAATTTAAGAATTTAAGAATTTAAGAATTTAAGAATTTAAGAATTTAAGAATTTAAGAATTTAAGAATTTAAGAATTTAAGAATTTAAGAATTTAAGAATTTAAGAATTTAAGAATTTAAGAATTTAAGAATTTAAGAATTTAAGAATTTAAGAATTTAAGAATTTAAGAATTTAAGAATTTAAGAATTTAAGAATTTAAGAATTTAAGAATTTAAGAATTTAAGAATTTAAGAATTTAAGAATTTAAGAATTTAAGAATTTAAGAATTTAAGAATTTAAGAATTTAAGAATTTAAGAATTTAAGAATTTAAGAATTTAAGAATTTAAGAATTTAAGAATTTAAGAATTTAAGAATTTAAGAATTTAAGAATTTAAGAATTTAAGAATTTAAGAATTTAAGAATTTAAGAATTTAAGAATTTAAGAATTTAAGAATTTAAGAATTTAAGAATTTAAGAATTTAAGAATTTAAGAATTTAAGAATTTAAGAATTTAAGAATTTAAGAATTTAAGAATTTAAGAATTTAAGAATTTAAGAATTTAAGAATTTAAGAATTTAAGAATTTAAGAATTTAAGAATTTAAGAATTTAAGAATTTAAGAATTTAAGAATTTAAGAATTTAAGAATTTAAGAATTTAAGAATTTAAGAATTTAAGAATTTAAGAATTTAAGAATTTAAGAATTTAAGAATTTAAGAATTTAAGAATTTAAGAATTTAAGAATTTAAGAATTTAAGAATTTAAGAATTTAAGAATTTAAGAATTTAAGAATTTAAGAATTTAAGAATTTAAGAATTTAAGAATTTAAGAATTTAAGAATTTAAGAATTTAAGAATTTAAGAATTTAAGAATTTAAGAATTTAAGAATTTAAGAATTTAAGAATTTAAGAATTTAAGAATTTAAGAATTTAAGAATTTAAGAATTTAAGAATTTAAGAATTTAAGAATTTAAGAATTTAAGAATTTAAGAATTTAAGAATTTAAGAATTTAAGAATTTAAGAATTTAAGAATTTAAGAATTTAAGAATTTAAGAATTTAAGAATTTAAGAATTTAAGAATTTAAGAATTTAAGAATTTAAGAATTTAAGAATTTAAGAATTTAAGAATTTAAGAATTTAAGAATTTAAGAATTTAAGAATTTAAGAATTTAAGAATTTAAGAATTTAAGAATTTAAGAATTTAAGAATTTAAGAATTTAAGAATTTAAGAATTTAAGAATTTAAGAATTTAAGAATTTAAGAATTTAAGAATTTAAGAATTTAAGAATTTAAGAATTTAAGAATTTAAGAATTTAAGAATTTAAGAATTTAAGAATTTAAGAATTTAAGAATTTAAGAATTTAAGAATTTAAGAATTTAAGAATTTAAGAATTTAAGAATTTAAGAATTTAAGAATTTAAGAATTTAAGAATTTAAGAATTTAAGAATTTAAGAATTTAAGAATTTAAGAATTTAAGAATTTAAGAATTTAAGAATTTAAGAATTTAAGAATTTAAGAATTTAAGAATTTAAGAATTTAAGAATTTAAGAATTTAAGAATTTAAGAATTTAAGAATTTAAGAATTTAAGAATTTAAGAATTTAAGAATTTAAGAATTTAAGAATTTAAGAATTTAAGAATTTAAGAATTTAAGAATTTAAGAATTTAAGAATTTAAGAATTTAAGAATTTAAGAATTTAAGAATTTAAGAATTTAAGAATTTAAGAATTTAAGAATTTAAGAATTTAAGAATTTAAGAATTTAAGAATTTAAGAATTTAAGAATTTAAGAATTTAAGAATTTAAGAATTTAAGAATTTAAGAATTTAAGAATTTAAGAATTTAAGAATTTAAGAATTTAAGAATTTAAGAATTTAAGAATTTAAGAATTTAAGAATTTAAGAATTTAAGAATTTAAGAATTTAAGAATTTAAGAATTTAAGAATTTAAGAATTTAAGAATTTAAGAATTTAAGAATTTAAGAATTTAAGAATTTAAGAATTTAAGAATTTAAGAATTTAAGAATTTAAGAATTTAAGAATTTAAGAATTTAAGAATTTAAGAATTTAAGAATTTAAGAATTTAAGAATTTAAGAATTTAAGAATTTAAGAATTTAAGAATTTAAGAATTTAAGAATTTAAGAATTTAAGAATTTAAGAATTTAAGAATTTAAGAATTTAAGAATTTAAGAATTTAAGAATTTAAGAATTTAAGAATTTAAGAATTTAAGAATTTAAGAATTTAAGAATTTAAGAATTTAAGAATTTAAGAATTTAAGAATTTAAGAATTTAAGAATTTAAGAATTTAAGAATTTAAGAATTTAAGAATTTAAGAATTTAAGAATTTAAGAATTTAAGAATTTAAGAATTTAAGAATTTAAGAATTTAAGAATTTAAGAATTTAAGAATTTAAGAATTTAAGAATTTAAGAATTTAAGAATTTAAGAATTTAAGAATTTAAGAATTTAAGAATTTAAGAATTTAAGAATTTAAGAATTTAAGAATTTAAGAATTTAAGAATTTAAGAATTTAAGAATTTAAGAATTTAAGAATTTAAGAATTTAAGAATTTAAGAATTTAAGAATTTAAGAATTTAAGAATTTAAGAATTTAAGAATTTAAGAATTTAAGAATTTAAGAATTTAAGAATTTAAGAATTTAAGAATTTAAGAATTTAAGAATTTAAGAATTTAAGAATTTAAGAATTTAAGAATTTAAGAATTTAAGAATTTAAGAATTTAAGAATTTAAGAATTTAAGAATTTAAGAATTTAAGAATTTAAGAATTTAAGAATTTAAGAATTTAAGAATTTAAGAATTTAAGAATTTAAGAATTTAAGAATTTAAGAATTTAAGAATTTAAGAATTTAAGAATTTAAGAATTTAAGAATTTAAGAATTTAAGAATTTAAGAATTTAAGAATTTAAGAATTTAAGAATTTAAGAATTTAAGAATTTAAGAATTTAAGAATTTAAGAATTTAAGAATTTAAGAATTTAAGAATTTAAGAATTTAAGAATTTAAGAATTTAAGAATTTAAGAATTTAAGAATTTAAGAATTTAAGAATTTAAGAATTTAAGAATTTAAGAATTTAAGAATTTAAGAATTTAAGAATTTAAGAATTTAAGAATTTAAGAATTTAAGAATTTAAGAATTTAAGAATTTAAGAATTTAAGAATTTAAGAATTTAAGAATTTAAGAATTTAAGAATTTAAGAATTTAAGAATTTAAGAATTTAAGAATTTAAGAATTTAAGAATTTAAGAATTTAAGAATTTAAGAATTTAAGAATTTAAGAATTTAAGAATTTAAGAATTTAAGAATTTAAGAATTTAAGAATTTAAGAATTTAAGAATTTAAGAATTTAAGAATTTAAGAATTTAAGAATTTAAGAATTTAAGAATTTAAGAATTTAAGAATTTAAGAATTTAAGAATTTAAGAATTTAAGAATTTAAGAATTTAAGAATTTAAGAATTTAAGAATTTAAGAATTTAAGAATTTAAGAATTTAAGAATTTAAGAATTTAAGAATTTAAGAATTTAAGAATTTAAGAATTTAAGAATTTAAGAATTTAAGAATTTAAGAATTTAAGAATTTAAGAATTTAAGAATTTAAGAATTTAAGAATTTAAGAATTTAAGAATTTAAGAATTTAAGAATTTAAGAATTTAAGAATTTAAGAATTTAAGAATTTAAGAATTTAAGAATTTAAGAATTTAAGAATTTAAGAATTTAAGAATTTAAGAATTTAAGAATTTAAGAATTTAAGAATTTAAGAATTTAAGAATTTAAGAATTTAAGAATTTAAGAATTTAAGAATTTAAGAATTTAAGAATTTAAGAATTTAAGAATTTAAGAATTTAAGAATTTAAGAATTTAAGAATTTAAGAATTTAAGAATTTAAGAATTTAAGAATTTAAGAATTTAAGAATTTAAGAATTTAAGAATTTAAGAATTTAAGAATTTAAGAATTTAAGAATTTAAGAATTTAAGAATTTAAGAATTTAAGAATTTAAGAATTTAAGAATTTAAGAATTTAAGAATTTAAGAATTTAAGAATTTAAGAATTTAAGAATTTAAGAATTTAAGAATTTAAGAATTTAAGAATTTAAGAATTTAAGAATTTAAGAATTTAAGAATTTAAGAATTTAAGAATTTAAGAATTTAAGAATTTAAGAATTTAAGAATTTAAGAATTTAAGAATTTAAGAATTTAAGAATTTAAGAATTTAAGAATTTAAGAATTTAAGAATTTAAGAATTTAAGAATTTAAGAATTTAAGAATTTAAGAATTTAAGAATTTAAGAATTTAAGAATTTAAGAATTTAAGAATTTAAGAATTTAAGAATTTAAGAATTTAAGAATTTAAGAATTTAAGAATTTAAGAATTTAAGAATTTAAGAATTTAAGAATTTAAGAATTTAAGAATTTAAGAATTTAAGAATTTAAGAATTTAAGAATTTAAGAATTTAAGAATTTAAGAATTTAAGAATTTAAGAATTTAAGAATTTAAGAATTTAAGAATTTAAGAATTTAAGAATTTAAGAATTTAAGAATTTAAGAATTTAAGAATTTAAGAATTTAAGAATTTAAGAATTTAAGAATTTAAGAATTTAAGAATTTAAGAATTTAAGAATTTAAGAATTTAAGAATTTAAGAATTTAAGAATTTAAGAATTTAAGAATTTAAGAATTTAAGAATTTAAGAATTTAAGAATTTAAGAATTTAAGAATTTAAGAATTTAAGAATTTAAGAATTTAAGAATTTAAGAATTTAAGAATTTAAGAATTTAAGAATTTAAGAATTTAAGAATTTAAGAATTTAAGAATTTAAGAATTTAAGAATTTAAGAATTTAAGAATTTAAGAATTTAAGAATTTAAGAATTTAAGAATTTAAGAATTTAAGAATTTAAGAATTTAAGAATTTAAGAATTTAAGAATTTAAGAATTTAAGAATTTAAGAATTTAAGAATTTAAGAATTTAAGAATTTAAGAATTTAAGAATTTAAGAATTTAAGAATTTAAGAATTTAAGAATTTAAGAATTTAAGAATTTAAGAATTTAAGAATTTAAGAATTTAAGAATTTAAGAATTTAAGAATTTAAGAATTTAAGAATTTAAGAATTTAAGAATTTAAGAATTTAAGAATTTAAGAATTTAAGAATTTAAGAATTTAAGAATTTAAGAATTTATTCGCATTCGCATTCGCATTCGCATTCGCATGGAGATGGTGATCTTAGCGGGTTGCAGACTGGATTTCGTCATGTATATGTGATGATTGTCTAGCCCAGGTTGCTTAGAAATTGATTAAAGGGAATTAAAACCAATTCTACCCGAACAGGACAGGCAGCACCATGAAAGCCATCCATTGCCGGCCGCTCCCATCTCCACCATTCACCGGGGCAGGAAGAAGGATTAGGAGCACAGGGAGTGTTGATGCTAAACTTACTTAGAAGAAGGTAGCGAAACCGCAGGCTCTTTTTCCCAATCCTATTGTGGAACTCGATCAAATTGACCGTTTGACCAAATTTGATTGAATTTAAACAACAGGGCTGCGTAAGCATCGCGGGGAGTTGGTAGTTGTGATGGGTAAAGGTCTAGGATTCGCCCCAAGCAAGCGATACGACCAGTGGCAAAAGTGAATTAACGTTTGCGATATTATTCTCAAGGCAAGCAATCGGATGCTGCTGTCGAGACAATTCCCGTTTAATCAAGGTGGTAAACTTAGTATTTTAATCAGATTGAAAATTTATTCTCAAGGCAAGATGCTGCTGTTGAGACCGTGGTCAATTAGTTGGTGAATGTTTAACATTTTATCCCGACGCGAATATTTGTTTAGGATCCAATATTAGACAGCCGGCTGTGGAATATATTAAAATGTTTACCAAGATATACAGACGTTTTAGCGAACAAAAGAAATAATTACCGATTTAATTGAATACAACTTTTGAATTAAAATGCAAAAAAAACCCAACCACTACAAAAAATTCCCTCTCATTTTTGTTCTTTCTCACACTATTCTTCGATCTTCAATAATTTCCCACACAAAAAATGGTTTTGTCTCGCTCTAACAAAACACACGCAAGAGCCGCCTTCGCAACGTTTGCCGGAGGGCGTAGTCCCCGTTTTGGGGTAAAAACAATATTCACTCAAGAAACTATTTTGGCAAAGTTCCACTATTTTTCCTCGTGATTTCGACGAATTCGATGCTCAATTGCTATCACGACACTGCACACACGCTTTTCAAGGAATAAACCAAACAATTAATCCTAAAAAACACAAATTATAGCAGAACAAAATTATCGTCACAAAAACGCGTGCACTCGCGATGGTGGCCGGGTTGCCAATCCAATTTAAGAATTTAAGAATTTAAGAATTTAAGAATTTAAGAATTTAAGAATTTAAGAATTTAAGAATTTAAGAATTTAAGAATTTAAGAATTTAAGAATTTAAGAATTTAAGAATTTAAGAATTTAAGAATTTAAGAATTTAAGAATTTAAGAATTTAAGAATTTAAGAATTTAAGAATTTAAGAATTTAAGAATTTAAGAATTTAAGAATTTAAGAATTTAAGAATTTAAGAATTTAAGAATTTAAGAATTTAAGAATTTAAGAATTTAAGAATTTAAGAATTTAAGAATTTAAGAATTTAAGAATTTAAGAATTTAAGAATTTAAGAATTTAAGAATTTAAGAATTTAAGAATTTAAGAATTTAAGAATTTAAGAATTTAAGAATTTAAGAATTTAAGAATTTAAGAATTTAAGAATTTAAGAATTTAAGAATTTAAGAATTTAAGAATTTAAGAATTTAAGAATTTAAGAATTTAAGAATTTAAGAATTTAAGAATTTAAGAATTTAAGAATTTAAGAATTTAAGAATTTAAGAATTTAAGAATTTAAGAATTTAAGAATTTAAGAATTTAAGAATTTAAGAATTTAAGAATTTAAGAATTTAAGAATTTAAGAATTTAAGAATTTAAGAATTTAAGAATTTAAGAATTTAAGAATTTAAGAATTTAAGAATTTAAGAATTTAAGAATTTAAGAATTTAAGAATTTAAGAATTTAAGAATTTAAGAATTTAAGAATTTAAGAATTTAAGAATTTAAGAATTTAAGAATTTAAGAATTTAAGAATTTAAGAATTTAAGAATTTAAGAATTTAAGAATTTAAGAATTTAAGAATTTAAGAATTTAAGAATTTAAGAATTTAAGAATTAAAGAATTCTAGATTAAATTTTCAAAACAACCTATCCCTCATGGGTTTCCTATGCAGATAGGACCTTTTGAAAATTTAATCGAGAATTTAAGAATTTAAGAATTTAAGAATTTAAGAATTTAAGAATTTAAGAATTTAAGAATTTAAGAATTTAAGAATTTAAGAATTTAAGAATTTAAGAATTTAAGAATTTAAGAATTTAAGAATTTAAGAATTTAAGAATTTAAGAATTTAAGAATCTAAGAATTTAAGTATACATATCGACTCAGAATCGAAAACTGAACAAATGTCTGTGTGTGTGTGTGTGTGTGTGTGTGTGTGTGTGTGTGTGTGTGTGTGTGTGTGTGTGTGTGTGTGTGTGTATGTGTTCAAAATTCTTGCCAAGTTTTCTCAGCACTGGCTGGACCGATTTTGATCAAACCGGATGCATTCGACTTGGTTTAGGGTCCCATACATCGCTATTGAATTGTTTGAAGTTTCGATAAGTAGTTCAAAAGTTATATATAAAAATGTGTTTTCACATTTATCCGGATCTCACTTATATGCATGAAAACTATGTCCGGATCCACCATCCGACCCAGAGGCGCCGACTCTGGGGGGGCACGGTACTTTTTGCCCCCCCTAAAATTTGGCTGGGGGGGCAGCCCATACATTGTATCTTTGATTAAGTGCAAAAAACTTCAAAATTTTGAAGTTTCTGCACAGTTTTGGCCAATATTCCGGATTTCCTCCGGAATCGGTTACGGGAATCGGCCAATGGGACCAAATCTTAAGTTTTTCTAACAATTTACCGTCAAATAACATTGGACCTAATTGATCAGAAGTTACAAAGAAAACAAATTAAAAAATATTTTTCGACGGGGGGTGATTCATGTGATTCATCTCGAGTTAGGATAACAATAAAAATATGCGCCAGGTTGCATTGTGTTCGGGAAGCCGATCCCTAGAGGAGCTTTTTTTTCGTGCTGCCAAAATATAAAACATATATTTTGTTACGCTGTGTTATCGGCTTTTTCGCAATAATTTCAACCGCCAACACAGCACACGGTAGAGGAGTTGTCCCAGGAAACTGTTGACACCGGAATTGATACGGAACAGTAAGTATAACACCAACATAAAACGAGTTAAAGTCGCGAGTAAACAATAACTGCAGTACATACGACGTCTCTCACAGAGGATATCGATGTTTGACTCGGGTTAGTTTTGGCCTATTTTTTACGGGTCCAAGACATCGCCCACGCGGAAACGTAGAAGACTTTGGGAAAGTTCCGATAGCTCGATGGACGGTGACGAATCCATGAACGGCCAGGGTCCGCAGAACGGGCAGCTGCCGCCGAACGGGCAGGTGCCACTGAACGGCCAGTTGCCGCCGAACGGCCAGTTCCCGCCGAACGGGCAGTTGCCGCCGAACGGACAGTTCGGGCAGCAACCACATGGGTTCCGACCTGGGGCAGATCCATACATGCAGTGGTTCTCGCAGCAGCAGCAAGTCTACGTGTCGGAGATGTTCTGCCAGCAGCAGGAGGTTCTCCAGCAGCAACAAGCGGCCAATGAGCAGCAACAGCGAGCGTTCATGGAGCAGCAGGAGCAGCTTCTACGGAACGTCATAACTCGGATCAATGTTCAGGCCCCGCCGACTTTCTGGACTCGCTTGCGAACAACATCAAGGAGTTCAGGTATGATCCGGAAAACAACGTCACTTTCGCGGCCTGGTACAATCGTTATGACGAGCTTTTTGCGAACGACGCTAGCCGGCTGGACGGTCCGGCCAAGCATGCGTTGAATTCGAACTGCCCAAGCTCTCAGAAGAGCAGTTCAAGTGTCTTGCTTTTGTGTGTGATCTGAAGTCAGAGAAAGACGCAGAAATAAGAACGCGGTTGCTGTGCAGAATCGAGGAGCGAGCAAACACTCTAGAGCTGATTTCGGATAACTGGAGCTGATTTCGGAAGAATGCCAATGCCTTCTCAACATTTGGCACGACGCGGCGATGATTGAGAAGCAGATAGCCGCTGTGCAAGCGTTGGATTTGAAGCCGAAGTTCTCGAGGAAGCAGGTCAAGTCTGGTCCGGCTGGTGATCGCGTGGTCCAGGCACGGCCTGATGGTTGTGTGGTGGGATGCACTGCGCATTGGATCGACGTCCGGTGTCTCCAGAATCAACGATTCACCCTTCAAAAGTACGCATTGTCCTTAGTATGCTATGACGGCTAGGTGGAAATTACGACGCCCCATGTCAGACTGTGAACACGTGGCAGAGCATACACTCAAATTTTGGCTCAGAAACATTCTTTAAAGTTATAAAATATAATTATTGATGTTCCTGTAGCAAATTGAACTATTCTAAATAACGTAACATGATGATTTTGTAATAATAATGCAATCGATGCCTCTCCACGTGTTCACCGTCTGACAAGGGGCGTCGTAATTTTCACCTTGCCATCATAGCATACTAAGGACAATGCGTACATTTGAAGGGTGAATTGTTGATTCTGGAGACACCGGACGTCGATCCAATGCGCACCTTGGGGACAGAATGGACAACCCTAATTCCTTCTGGAATTTGTTCGTTGGACCATCCCCTACACACCTGTCTTTATTCCGAGTGAATCCATGTTGTCCCCTGACCTGTACGATCGATCGAACTAAAAGCACAAAAATCCCATAGTAATTTCCATGTAAATTTCAACTCGCTGGGGACAGGCCAATTCTTAAGCAAATGGGCTGATATTTGGCATGAGAGTCCCTATGGGTATCCTCTACAAGGGAAACCTCGGTTTGCCTGATTCTGAGAACTTTTGGTTTTAGATGAAACACCCTAATGTGCATGCTTTTGCATGCGATTTTACCATCGGATTTTTTTGCTGTGGGGTCCGACATCACCACGGACGGGACGGACTAGATTAAAGCGGCAGAACATAGCATTCATATAGAGTAAAATCACATATTTTTTCAGATTTTTTTCATTATTTATTATTAATAACAAATTTGTCGTATATATCGCTTTTTCCTCGAACAAAACATGTTATTGGCGATGCAGCTGAGTTTTTTTTACACTTATTGTAACTATCTAAATTTGAAATACTTTCAGATAGTCGATGGTTTAGATGAGATGAGTGCGATGTTGTTTTTGATGCTGTTATTTCTACATATTCTTCATTGTTGACTTTTTCACGGCATATTTTCTTAGAGTCGCTTAACTTTTTTGATCGTTTCCATTTCATTCTTCGATTTTGAAACCAGATTTTTACCTGAAAATACAGAAATGCATTAAACAGCTAATGGAAACAAAAAAAAATTAAACTACAACCCATAGCACAGTGGGAAAAATACCCAAAAAATAACCGAAATATGGTTTCGCGAAACCTTTAATTAATATATTGTAAACTGGGGTGGCATTGCTCAGTTTAAGCATTTTTTGCTAAATAAAAAACAACTTGAAATCTGAAACGGAATTTAATTCGAATCGTGTACGATTTCTTTTTCAAATGCAACAACTAGTTTCGTGTTCGTACCGGTTGTTAACAATATTATCCCAAGCAGACGGTAATAACAAAATTCACTGTTACATTTTTGCATAAAGCGGTTTACGCACTTCGGAAGGAACCGGTCAAGAAAAAAATCAAATGGACAGCAGCGGCAGCGCAAGCAAGTCAGAGAGGGTGAAGAAAAGCCCCAAGAAATCGCTCCCTCTCCTTTGTTCTGCCGTTCGTAAAGCTGTTTCTTGACCCCTTTCCTTCCGATCTGTATACTAGCCTTAAGGATTTAATAAAAGTTTTCATAACAAAATTTGTTATTAATCTGATATTGGTTGAATGCCAAAACAACTTAGAATATTTTTTTTGTTATGGAAGAATAACTGTTATTGAGATGATCGGATTAGTTTTTGAATTAACAAAAAATAATAATAAAGATAAGATAACACGGTTGGCTGGAACGAACATATTATTGAACTTGAATGTACCTAAAATGTTTTGATGGGGAAAGTTAGTTCATGATGTCCCCTTTCAAGATTTATAACTCCCAAAATATTCTATGCAGGGATTTTTAAATGGCGTCCATTTTACGTTTTTTTTGGATTTAATGCATAAAATACAGGCGCTCGGTACTTTATCAGTACAATGTCAGTGTAAAAGGTGATGGATCGAAGTTGGCTTTGCTGGTGTACGGGTGTTTGAAAATTTGCTCCGGGTGATTTTTATCGTCTTCCGTCATATCGCGAATTTTAATATTTGAAGAGTTTTAACGGTACCGGTTTCCGGATTCCGGTTTGTTTTTTTTTTTTTGCTTTTTGTGTGGTCAAGTTGGAGCTTCTAGTTTTTAAGTGAATAAGAGGAAGAAATTTGCTTTGCCGAAGAAAAAAAGGGGTTGAAGGGCTCCGGCTCCGGTCAGGCTCCGGAGGTTAAAGGTGGAAGGAGCTTTTGGAGGCGGCTGGAGAATAGAAGTCCCGGTGGTGACAGCCTCTCCCGGCCGAAGTCTGTCCGGTTGTAAGCAAGATTGAAAAGCAGAGCAAGAAAAGCAAGAAAGAAGATTGGGGGGGGGGGGGGGGGGGTGAAGTTCAATTTTGAGAAGAAGGAAGAATCTGTAGCAATCTGGAGTGAAAGGAAAAACGTTTGTAAGGAAGTGTTTCAAGATAATTTTGGCTATTTTGTGGATTTGCCAAATTATTCTAGTGCTGGGAAGGTTATTTTTTATGTGTTTTGGTTTTACTTGGTTTTTATTTTTTTCTTTTTGTGAAAGTTTTATGTTGTTTGGGGGTTGCTTAGCAACTTTTTTTTTTGTCTAATTTTGGATTGTTATTGCAAGTGACTACTGTTGGGATTGTTATTAACTCAAGCGTTCCTGGTTTTGAAGAGGTTGAAGAAAAATTTTGGTGAGTGCGTTCCGATTATTGGGCTATATTTTTGATACAAGGTTTTACAGTTTTGGGTTGATACAAATTTATTTAAAATAGAAATTGTTACGAAAATGTTTAATAACTGTATTAAACGGGAAAATTGTTACAATCTAGACATTTGCAAACATTTTGATGTATTACTTTTCACACAGCATAAAGCGGGCAGCCTGATTTTTGGAAGTATTTTGGACATTAAATTTTGTGGTTTAACTAATGATTCAACGAAAGAGGACGTTACTTTTGAGTTTCAAGAATGTTCTTCAAATGTTTGCCTTTTTGACAATAAAATTCGTCGTAAATGTAAGTGTTTTTGGACTAATGTTTTTGGCTTGGAGAATAAGGTGAAGGTAAAGTTCATTGAGTTTGGGAATGATAATTTAATTAAAGCTTTGCTGGATCAAATTCATGGAAGGAAAAATAATTTGAAGCATTCCTCGAATGATATTTCTCAGTTTAGAAAGGATGTAGCATCATTTATATCGTTTAATGGTTCTGTGTATGATGTACTTTTTAAGTTCGGTATTATTTTTTCAACTTTCAAAGACTTGGTTTGTGAAATTTTGAATTGTGATATATTGTTGAGTATGGATATGTTGTGGATAATTGCTGCAATGTTTAAGAAATGTATTGTAGTTTATTCTAAAGATGCTCCACCTAAAGTATACAGGTTGAGTGAATTTGACAATGGTGATTACTGGAGATTATTTGTTCTGATTGATAGAGATAGTTATCATTTTCATAGTGTTTTAAGCATTCTACCTGATTCAAAGAAACGTTTTGATTTGGTATCTGATGTTTCGGTTCTTCCTGTAACTGATTTGTGTGATTCAAATAATTTTATTAGTGATTCAGTTGTTGATTTGGATCAATTGTATTTTGCGGCTTGCTTTGAAAATAATGTAAATATGCGTATAAAGAAAACGAAAATGGATGGAAATTGTATGTATTGGACATTGATTTACCAGTTGAATAGATTTGGTTTTTCCTTTGATTTTAATTTAGATTTTATTTTTGAGTTTAGGAGCAACATTGCGGATTTTATGTTGTCAAATAGAAACATGTTTGAATCTATTTAAAGTATTTAATGTATTTAAAGTATTTAAAGTATTTAAAGTATTTAAAGTATTTAAAGTATTTAAAGTATTTAAAGTATTTAAAGTATTTAAAGTATTTAATGTATTTAAAGTATTTAAAGTGTTTAAAGTGTTTAAAGTATTTAAAGTGTTTAAAGTGTTTAAAGTATTTAAAGTATTTAAAGTATTTAAAGTATTTAAAGTATTTAAAGTATTTAAAGTATTTAAAGTATTTAAAGTATTTAAAGTATTTAAAGTATTTAAAGTATTTAAAGTATTTAAAGTATTTAAAGTATTTAAAGTATTTAAAGTATTTAAAGTATTTAAAGTACTTAAAGTATTTAAAGTATTTAAAGTATTTAAAGTATTTAAAGTATTTAAAGTATTTAAAGTATTTAAAGTATTTAAAGTATTTAAAGTATTTAAAGTATTTAAAGTATTTAAAGTATTTAAAGTATTTAAAGTATTTAAAGTATTTAAAGTATTTAAAGTATTTAAAGTATTTAAAGTATTTAAAGTATTTAAAGTATTTAAAGTATTTAAAGTATTTAAAGTATTTAAAGTATTTAAAGTATTTAAAGTATTTAAAGTATTTAAAGTATTTAAAGTATTTAAAGTATTTAAAGTATTTAAATTATTTAAAGTATTTAAAGTATTTAAAGTATTTAAAGTATTTAAAGTATTTAAAGTATTTAAAGTATTTAAAGTATTCAAAGTATTTAAAGTATTTAAAGTATTTAAAGTATTTAAAGTATTTAAAGTATTTAAAGTATTTAAAGTATTTAAAGTATTTAAAGTATTTAAAGTATTTAAAGTATTTAAAGTATTTAAAGTATTTAAAGTATTTAAAGTATTTAAAGTATTTAAAGTATTTAAAGTATTTAAAGTATTTAAAGTATTTAAAGTATTTAAAGTATTTAAATTATTTAAAGTATTTAAAGTATTTAAAGTATTTAAAGTATTTAAAGTATTTAAAGTATTTAAAGTATTTAAAGTATTCAAAGTATTTAAAGTATTTAAAGTATTTAAAGTATTTAAAGTATTTAAAGTATTTAAAGTATTTAAAGTATTTAAAGTATTTAAAGTATTTAAAGTATTTAAAGTATTTAAAGTATTTAAAGTATTTAAAGTATTTAAAGTATTTGAAGTATTTAAAGTATTTAAAGTATTTGAAGTATTTAAAGTATTTAAAGCATTTAAAGTATATTGAGTTTAGTTTGCTATTCATCTGCATTGACTATTTCTTATTCCTGATTTCTGTTCTTCTTTTGCTCTCCCTATCATCTGTCTCTTTTTTGTCATTGTGAGGGGATCATCGATCCATCCGCATTGACATACTATCTTTTCATTTTTCTGACTTTCTTTATATTTTCCACTGTCTTTTTCACACTTACTACCAGTCTTTGTGAGGGGATACTGAGCTCGATTTGCTCTCCATCCGCATTGACCTTTTCTCATCTATGATTTTCCTTTTCATCAGTAGTTAGAATCAAAGCCGGGGATTGGGGAGGGAGCATCAGGGCAGTGGACAGTATGCTGTAGTGGCGGAGACTGGATGTAGATAGTGGAAGACCAGAACTACGTCGCAAGGGGAAAATAGTGTATTAATTGAACAATTCTTAAGGATTGTCTAATTACTGCACTTATTGACTTCTGTCAGTTTCCAGCTGTCTGCCGCGCCCTTTTAGGCCCCCAACAGGGTGCGAGCCCTGTTTTTCAGCTTTGTCAGACTTTCTTCGGAGTTATTGGAGGTTACTGTCGGAAGGAGATTCTCTTCCCCTGAGGACACCGTGAGTGATTTTGCTCGTTCGCGTCCAACCACCCCCTTTTGGCCCTTCATACGGCAGTAATTTGAAGATGCTCCCTTTAAGTCTGAGCCACTGTAATTCTAGGCAACCGCTACATAGGTCATCCTTGTGGCCCTGTTGGTTATCCCATCAAATCAAACAATGTCAGTGTAAAAGGTGTTCCTGATGCTTTTGATCATCCCGCTTACTATGATGATGACTCTAGGGGATGTCCATAAACTACAAACAAAAATTTGGGTCATAGTTGGATCCCATTTCCACTTTCGCGGCATAGATTTCCTTCTGCGACAAAGGAAATTATTCATCACGTTTTTTTTCAAAAATCTTAGCAGCATTTGTATACATCACTGTTTCATTATCAAAGCATTATGATTCATCATATTGAATAATAAAGTTTCTTATATATAAAAAAATACAGTAGTTCATTATTTTATTGAATTCATTGGAAATATAATCCGAATTTATAGTATAAGCAATTGATTCATTGTACATGGGATGAATTATAAGCGACTACTGCGTTGAGCAGTTTAGCGTTGTACAGCTGGCTGGATTGCGGAACTTTATAATTTTGCCAGGTCACATAGAAGTCCTGGTGTATGGACTCGGTCGTTTGTTCACTAAAACGCGCCAAACCTTCTTGTTTTTCTTCACAATATTCAGGTATGTGAAATTTCACCATGTGCAGCTTTGATGTGGCTGGTAATCCAACATTCATCCATTTGGCACAAAATTCATCAATTTTCGATCGGTAATTTGGTTCCAAACCCGATCCAAAACAAGCTCCCACAACTTCACTGAGAGCTTCTAACACGACAAAATATCTTTCACAGTTGTTCTTCAAAATGGAACGTTTTTTGAGCATTTCCCTGCAGTGTCGACCCGCGAAACCAAATTGATCGTGCCTCGTGGCACCGGCTGCGGTTGCCCAAGAGTGAGCAATTTCGGGATTCTCCGACGAAACGGCATTGTACAAGGAATTCATCAAACCCAAGAATACGTGCAAGGGAGGGGGAGGGCAATGGCTGATGATCGTGGTTGCGTCGTCTCCGTATAGCAATGGTGGATTAACGCAATTGAAGTAATCTCTTGCTTTTGCGTTAACTTTTCCGCTCTCTTGCCATTTCTGAGCATGATCTTTGACGAAGCCGATCGTTCGGGTTACACCAACAAGGCGGCCAAGATCGTTCTTACGTGAAGTGCAAAAGGCACACGGGTGCGTTGCACTGTTGGCCATTACGCCAGCAAGGATGTTTATCACCTTGAGGTCACCTATGAAGGGATAATGCTTAAGGTTAATAACATAACAACAATTTAACAAATAAACAATTAAAAATACATACCCGTAACGATCGCCTCCTGGTTCTGCAGGTCAAGAGTTTTCCAGATTTGAGATATGTTATAATAGTTCTCAGAGACGTCAGAAGCAACCGCGATAAGTATGGATTTCCGAACTCCAGAATCTTTGTACACGCCAGCTTGTCGACCGTCTTCCAATTTTAGGCAAATTTTCAAGAAGTTTTGCCCACCATCAATCCCAATCTTGATCACACAATCTGACACGTTTCTTCTGGCTGACACATATCCAATAAGTCCACTAACTGACTTGCAGAGCACAACAGGCCTGGGATTGGATGCAGATCCGCTTGAAGTGAACTTCATTTCTTTAACATAGAAGAAATCGTCCAGCTCATGCAACATTGCAGTTAAAGCCGGCTTTAATCCAGGTTGGACTGCTTTTCGATTGCTCCCACGAAGGTGTCTCGCAAATTTAATGGTCTATATGTTAGGAAGATGAGCTTGATATTTAAATAATTATAAATTTATAAAAAAAAAATACCTTAATAGCACTGATGTTTAAGCCAGATTTTATTTCCAGCAGCTGTTGATGTGAGATTTTGTTAGTGTTTCCCTGGCCTTAGTTCCGTTAGACAGGCTCTACACAACTTCACAAAATTCTGGGGTTTTGGATTTGGTTTTCTTGCTGCGGGGGTTTTAGTAAGAATGTTTTTCCTCGCCACTGTGCAGATTTGGCACTTACTGTGGTCCAAATCGTCCCCAAGGTTGAAAAAAAATCACGTCGAGCGAATAACGATTGCCTGAAGAAAGGCCCTCTGAGTATGCTTTGATCTATACTTTCCCGACTGACACTTGATCGCTGGCTGTAGCAGAGACGAATAAAAATTTTAATGATTGGGTTTAATCGTCAACCTGCTGCGATCTGATTATAATTTTCCCCATTTAACACCAGCAGTCATGGGTTGTTATAATCGTCGACACGCGACGCGATGAATGACAGCTAGTCGTGGTAATTTGAGAATAAAGATTATTCTCAGCAATCTTATTCGTGATTTGTAACAGGCAGCGATTAATCGGAAAATTAATCATAGTCATCGGATTTTCAACACTGCTCGTTACCATGCGTCTGTCTCGTGTGTAATCGTGCACCTCCATTTTTTAATGAGGCACGCCTATTTTTCAAAGATAATAATATTAATTTTACGAAGAAGTTTTAGTTTAATTAAACAATAAGGTTTTTGTACCTTTCGATCTCCTGTAAACGGCGACGTATCAGCTTCCGCACAATTTTTCATGCGAAAGTTTACCCATTTTAGAAAAAAAACACGTGGATTTAGCACTGGTAACAACTCACAACTGTGTCTACAAAAAAAACAATCAAGCGCGGAGGTTGCCTGAAATAGTAGGCGTTGCGCGGAAGAAGACTTTCATGAAAAACAACGTGCAAATATTACGTAACACCGATAGAAGAAATGGTGAGAGTA
>NC_068938.1:116546163-116565383 GCF_016801865.2 Culex pipiens pallens
AAGTAGCCCGCAAACGCCATCAAATTGATTACACTCGATAGCAATCAACGAAAAACAAGAACAATAAACAAAAATGGTCAGTGATTAGCTTAAACTGTGGCGGACTGTCTACAAACTTTGAAGAATTTAAATTATTAGTCCAAACATATAAACCGAGATTAGTGTTAGTAACAGAAACACATATAACAGAGCAGTTGGGAGATGAACATTTGGGAATCGATGGGTACAACCATGTGAGTTGTTTTTCAGACTCAAGACACACAGGAGGTGTAATGATTTATTCACAATCAAACATTGAATACAATGTGCTTTGCAAAAGTCAGATCGGACGAAATTGGTTCTTGTCAATCGATGTAACTAGGGGTATGAAAATTGGAAGATATGCAACGTTGTATCATTCCCCAAATGAGCCGCATACAACATTTTTAAAAATTTTAGAAGAAAATTGGCTTGAGCAATTCGTAGACTTATCAAAATTTATAGTGGTGGTTGGTGACTTCAATATTGACTGGTCAAGAGAAACAAAAAAAAATCAAACCATCCACATTAACGACCCCCGGGTCTTTTGTGATCTCTATTGCAAGTTTCTGCTCGAACCTAGGAGTCCGAAGGCTTGAATGGGGAGGGCACCCAAACCTCTTTCTACTCCAAGGAACCTTCCACCCCAGTGTTTGAACTGACGACCTTTGGATTGCGAGTCCAACCGCCGCCAGCGATTCCACCGGAGTAGGCTTGGTTTGGTGTGTTGTTTGTACTTATGGCATGGAGACGACTCCTACACCTGGAATGACTTAACGGCCTAACAACCAAGGCCGGGACCGACATTTTACTTCCTCATCCGATGGAAGGTTGCAGCAGATGGGAATCGAACCCAGAATCATCCGCTTACAAAGCGGACAGCGTAACCATTCGGCCACGCACTGCCACAAGCGATGCACAAATCTGTGATTCATTAGGTTTAAAACAAAATGTTAAAGATTATACACGCATAACAAGGTTGACGAAAACAATGATTGATCTAGTCTTTTCTAAAGCGGTATACGCACTTCGGAAGGAACCGGTCAAGAAAAAAATCAAATGGGCAGCAGCGGCAGCGCAAGCAAGTCAGAGAGGGTGAAGAAAAGCCCCAAGAAATCGCTCTCTCTCCTTTGTTCTGCTGTTCGTAAAGCTGTTTCTTGACCCCTTTCCTTCCGATCAGCATACTAGCCTTAACTGTGATATAGGTGTGCGTACTGTGAGTGAAATGAAAATATCTGACCATGAAACTTTGTGTTGGTATAATGTGAATGAGTGTACTGTTGCTAGTAAATCAATGAAAAAGATCACTTGTTGGAAAAATTATTCTAAATCTGCTCTAGTAAATCTTTTGAGACAAAACAGGAATTTTCCACTCAATTTTGAGGATATTCATAAAAATGCACTCAACATAATAAGTAATTTAAAAAAATGTGTTAAAACGTTAATAACTGAAAAATTAGTCTCTGTCGATAAATGCTGCAAGTGGTTCTCAGTGGATCTATTACAAATGAAGCAAAGGCGGGACCAGGCCTATTTGAAACATGTAACAGAAGGAGGAGCTAATTCATGGGCAATTTATAAAGCATTCAGAAATGAATACTCTAGCACCTTAAGAAGAAAACGGAAAGAGTATATTCAAAAGTCAATCGAAGAAAATAAAAATAACAGTAAAGAGTTATGGAAAGTATTAAAGAAAATGATAAAACCTGAATGTGTACCGGCTAATACTAGATCTATTCCCGTACCTGCAGAATTGCAGAATTTCTGCAGCTTCTGCAGAATTCTGCAGCCAGCATAAGTCATTTTTTTTTGCAGCACGTTCCCGTACTTTTCAGCTCGCTCTCTTCATCTCTTTCTTTTGCAAAAGTTCTGCAAGCCGAGAAGCGGCAAAATTTTTGCCTGGGTAGCGCGTTCCAGTACTTTTTCTGCAATATTGTACACAGTTGAGTGGATTTACTCAAATTGTTTTTTTTTTAGTTTTTAATTATTTCAAAATATTAAAAAAATGGTTCACAAAAAAGTAATTGAAAGAAGTTCACCTCTATAACGGGGATATTATTTTTTATGCAGTAATTTTTTTTAATGAAGGATGTATTATTTATTAAGAAACTAGAAATTAATTATGCTTAGGTAGAAATTAATATTAGAAACAACTCAATTTTTTTACATTAGGTATCAATTGAACAAATGAGAGGGCAGGTACGTTTAATAAATATGATAAAAAAAGACATACAAAGATTTGATATAGAAGGGACCAAAAACACATGTATTAATTGCAGAATGTTTGGAAGATTATTTATAATAACATAGATTAATTTTGACTGGATGTTACATGAAAGAACAACGGTGACGCAGCGAAATTGACAAATTTAAAAAAATGAATCAAAAACTCAAATTTTTTTAAATACTTAAATTAAGAAATCTGGAAATTAAGAAATCCATAATATATATTTTTATATAAAAAACTAATATTTTCAAATTGAGAAACTTTCAAAAAACATAAATAAGATATTCTAGAAATTTAGAAAATTATATATACATCAGAAAAAAATATATCAGAAAAAAATCACAAATTAAAAGCTTAAAAATTCAAATAATTTTAAACTAGATATTTCAAAATGTTTAAAATTTCAAAAGAATCTTAATTTTAAAAATTCAAAATAAAAAAATAAGGTTGAAATAAAATCGAAATAAAAATCTAAAGTATGAATATTTATGAGTTCAGAACACCAAAAATTCAAAAGCTACAGTTAAAAATAATAAGATAGAAAATTAAGGAAATTATAATTTCAAAAATAAGTAAAATTAAAAAACTTTGTTAATCAAAAATTTTAAAACTCAAACATAAATAAAATAGAAACAGTCCAAATTTCCAATCTCTAGATCCTCTAAATTTAAGTTTCTAACCTAAAATATGACTCCAAAAAATGTGTGTATTTTATGATTCAAGATGGCGAAGAATTTAGGAACTTAAGAATTTAATAATTTGAAAATTTAGGATTTTAAGAATTCAAGAATGTCAGAATTTTAATTTCGACAAAATTACATCATTTTTTTTGTTCATATAAGAATACAAATTGGTAGCACCGTTAAAGGTACAATTTATTATTTGCCAATTAAATTTACCTATTATTTTAACACACATATTTAGTATATTCAAAATCAATTCAAGATCAAAAAATATTCCTAAACAAATATTTATTTGAAATTATTAAACTCAAAAGATATGTGTCTTTTAAAAGTAAAAAAATGTTTTTATAGTACAATTTTTTTGTTGAGGTACTAGCCGTGCTGTAATACTATGGCTTAAGTTATCATTTTTTCAGGTAAAACTAATTACACTAAAAAAATCGCTTTGTCATTTACATGAATGAACAAACCTGAAATCGTTAACATAAAAAATCGTTCTCAATAAAACCAGATATAAAAAAAACAACCCCAAAATCATTTATTATTACAACTAATAATAAAATGCTTGATTTCACCCAACTTGCAAATTTTATGTAAGTGTGCACTCAACATCCATCACACCAAATTGCAGTAACTTTTCAACAAGAAAGAGAAGAGAGAGCTTGCAGAAAAGTACGGGAACGGTTTTGCTGCAACTTCTACCTCACTCACTGCAGAAGTTCTACCTGAGAGAAAAGTTACTTTTGTTGCAGAAAAGTACGGGAACGCTCTGCTGCCGTTTTTGTGCAGAATTGCAGAATTCTGCAGTACGGGAATAGACCTACTATCTGCTTTGATAATGTCAATGAAAAAAATAGAGATGAGATTCCTAGAAAATTTAATGAGTATTTCGTAAATAGTGTAGAAGAAATTAGCAATTTTATTGAGGAAGTGAATGCACCACCTGAGCTTGAGTGTCAATTTTCTGCAACAAATATGTCGTTTTTTGAAACAATAACATTAGAAAAACCAAAATCTGTGATATGGTCTTTAGAATCAAAGTCTGGATCTGACAATATCAGTGCTTCTGTTTTGCGCGACGCTTTCGAAGTTATAGGACAAAATCTATTGAATGTGATTAATCAGTCATTAATATCTGGAGTGGTGCCTGACAGTTGGAGTCAGTGGTCATTCCCATAGAAAAAGTCCAGGGAACAATGAATGCATCAGAGTTTCGACCAATAAACATGCTTCCTCTCTATGAAAAAGTTTTACAACTGACAGTTAAAGAACAACTTCTAAATTATTTAAATGATAACAAACTCCTAGTAGCAGAGCAATCTAAAAATCAAATCAAAATCAAATTATTCGCTCTACAGCATTGCCTTGGCGTTCTCGATTGCGAGATTCCTACTCGAAACTAGGTGTTCGATGGTTTGATTGTTGAGGCAATTGCAAACCTCTTTTCACACCTTAGCTTCCATCCACCTCGGGATTCGAACTGACGACCTTTGGATTGTTAGTCCAACTGCCTACCAGCGACTCCACCGAGGCAGGACCCAGGGAGACGACTCCTACACCTGGACTGAGCTAACGACCTAACCTTTTTTTTAGGTTAGTCCGGGGCCAACATTCACTTCCCGTCCGACGGAAGGCGTGATCAGACAAATCTCGTCTCGAAAAATGCCACCGGGACCGTCTGGGATCGAACCCAGGCCGACTGGGTGAGAGGCAATCACGCTTACCCCTACACCACGGTCCCGGACAGCAGAGCAATCTGGGTACCGTAAAAACCATTCGTGTGAGACAGCTCTTAACTTGGTGATTTCGAAATGGAAAAAAACAATTGGAAAGCAAGAAAAAAAATATATTCGCGGTTTTTCTAGATTTAAAGAGAGCTTTTGAGACTATTTCAAGAGAAAAATTTATTGCAGTCCTTAAACAATACGGAATTACAGGAAATGTGATTAATTGGTTTTCTTCTTACCTAGTCAATCGAAGTTAACGAACTAAGTTTAACTCTGTGATATCAGTTTCCATAGAAACGTTAGTTGGAGTACCTCAGGGAAGTGTTTTAGGTCCCCTTTTATTTATTTTATATATAAACGACATGAAGAGAGTTCTTAAACATTGTGATATAAACTTGTTTGCTGATGATACTGTGCTATTTATTGCCTCAGACAATGCAGTTGCAGCTATTGAAAAATTAAATTTTGATTTGGAAAATCTCTCTCGTTGGCTAGAGGAGTGGCCGTGGCTGACTGGTTACGGTGTTCGCTTTGTAAGCGAATGGTTCTGGGTTCGATTCCCATCTGCTCCCAACGAGAAAGTTAAGAACACATAAATTTGAAATGAACGAAAAATCAAAGTCGCTCGAGGCGGGGTTCGATCCTCCGTCCTTTGGATTGGTAAGCAAAAATGCTAACCACTAGGCCATGACGACTTGGTGAGCGTGGACTGGAATTAGGAATACTGTTACAGAGAGCGAGTTGTGGCGCTATAACCACGGCAAATAGTGTCCAGGGCATTCGTGGAAATACAATGTCCCATCCCAGAGGGTCCCGGAGTACCAAAACCTTCTTAGCATGGTGCTCCCAACGAATACAACCAAATCACGGAGCGTATGGTGGTGTGTCCCCACGCTTCTTCCTCCCCTGTCGATTCAGAATTGTGTTGTTGTTCGAACACTCAGTGCTCAAACTCAATCCAATTACGAGTCATCTCTGCGATACGGCTTTACGCAGTAGGCCTGGCCGCTTTAACGCTTGTGATGTTTCAATGCATTCTAATGCAATGGCGCACTACAAATATTAATAAATGACAAGAAGAGTGCTAGGCGTCATCTAACCTAAGGCACTCTCCAGGATCCCTTCGAAAGATTGGCTGCGCTAGGGTCTGATTAGATTAGATTAGATTAGGAAAACCTCTCTCGTTGGCTAAAATTCAAAAAACTCAAACTAAATGTATCGAAAACAAAGTATATGATAATTGCTAACACCAAAGCAAGTCTGCCAAGTTTGATTGGCGAAAGATTAGAATGCGTTACCGAAATTAAATATTTGGGAGTAATCATTGACGATAAACTGGACTTTAAAAAACACATAGATTATAGTATTAAAAAGATTGCAAAAAAAATTTGGTGTACTGTGTCGTTTACGCAATGATTTAACCCAGTGGAGTTTAATTTATATGTACAAAGCACTTATTTCACTACACTTTGATTTTTGCCCATCCATAATATTTCTAGCTAACGAACAGCAAATGAATAGGTTACAAAAAATACAAAATAAAATCATGCGTTTAATTTTAAAATGTAATAGGCGAACTCCAAGGCAATCTATGTTAAATGCACTGGAATGGTTATCGGTGAGGCAGCGTGTAACATTTCTAACAGTTGTTTTAATTTATAAAATAGCAAACGGAATGGCACCTGAATATCTTCAAAAAATATTAGTTCGTGGTTCAGACATTCATCAGCACAACACTCGTATGGCTTCAGAAATAAGAGCAGCATCGTTTCTTTTAACAAGCACACAGAATTCATTATTTTATAAAGGTATAAAACTATACAATACATTGCCTAGAGACTTTAAAAATGAAAAGAACTTTGCGGTGTTAAAAAAAAGACATTAGAGCAATTCTCTACCAAAACCGGAAATGGATTTTATTTGTATTTTTTGATTTGGATCAAACTTTGTGGGGGCCTTCCCTATGACCAAAGAAGCCATTTTGCATCATTAGTTTGTCCATATAAATTTCCATACAAATTTGGCAGCTGTTCATACAAAAATGGTACGTAAATATTCGAAAATCTGTAACTTTTGAAGGAATTTTTTGATCAATTTGGTGTCTTCGGCAAAGTTGTAGGTATTGTTAAGGACTATTTAGAAAAAAATAGGTACACGGAAAAAAATTTCCCCATTTTTTTATTAACTTTTTTTTCACAAAAACTCAAATTCCCAAAATACGTATTTTTTGATTTTCGAGATTTTTTGATATGTTTTAGGGGATAAAAATCCGCAACTTTTGAGCTATAGAGAGACATGGTCAAAAAATCTGCCGCCGAGTTATGATTTTTTGAAAAACTGGTGATTTTTGGAAAAAAATCAAAATTTCATACATAAAATTTTTTTGGCCTCATTTTTTTATGCAAAATTAAATTTGCAATCGAAAATTACTTTACAGATTTTTTGATAAAGGGCCCCGTTTTCAAGATATAGCCACCGAAAGTTTGATTTCAGCGAAATATTTGCAGTTTTTCGATTTTTAAAAATAGTGACCATTTCTGAAAATATTTTTTTTGAAAAGTTCAAAAAATTTGCTATAAAATTGTCTAAGAGACATCGAAGGTTGAACCATTGGTTGCTGAGATACAGCGGCTTAAAGAAAAAGAAACAAGAAAATTTAAATTTTCTAATTCTCACCCAAACAACCCTCAATTTTCTAATGTCAATATCTCAGCAATTAATGGTTCAATTTTCAATGTTAATACATAATACATTCGTGAAATTTTCCGATCTTTTCGAAAAAAATATTTTGAAATTTTCTAAATCAAGACTAGCATTTTAAATGGGCGTAATATTCAATGTTCGGCCCTTTTAAAATCTAAGTCTTGATTTAAAAATTTTCAAAATATTTTTTTCGAAAAGATCGGAAAATTTCACGAATGTTTCATGTACTAACATTGAAAATCGGACCATTAGTTGCTGAGATATTGACATTAGAAAATTGAGGGTTGTTTGGGTGAGAATTAGAAAATTTAAATTTTCTTGTTTCTTTTTCTTTAAGCCGCTGTATCTCAGCAACCAGTGGTCCAATCTTCGATGTCTCTTAGACAATTTTATAGCAAATTTTCTAAACTTTTCAAAAAAAAATATTTTCAGAAATGGTCACTCATGGTCACTATTTTTAAAAATCGAAAAACTGCAAATATTTCGCTGAAATCAAACTTTCGGTGGCTATATCTTGAAAACGGGGCCCTTTATCAAAAAATCTGTAAAGTAATTTTCGATTGCAAATTGATTTTGCATAAAAAAAGGAGGTCAAAAAAATTTTATGTATGAAATTTTGATTTTTTCCAAAAATCATCAGTTTTTCAAAAAATCATAACTCGGCGGCAGATTTTTTGACCATGTTTCTCTATAGCTCAAAAGTTGCGGATTTTTGTCCCCTAAAACATATCAAAAAATCTCGAAAATCAAAAAATACGTATTTTGGGAATTTGAGTTTTTGTGAAAAAAAAGTTAATAAAAAAATCGGGAAATTTTTTTCCGTGTACCTATTTTTTTTTCGAAATAGTCCTTAACAATACCTATAACTTTGCCGAAGACACCAAATTGATCAAAAAATTCCTTCAAAAGTTACAGATTTTCGAATATTTACGTACCACTTTTGTATGAACAGCTGCCAAATTTGTATGGAAATTTATATGGACAAACTAATGATGCAAAATGGCTTCTTTGGTCATAGGGAAGGCCCCCACAAAGTTTGAGCCAAATCAAAAAATACAAAAAATAAAAATGGTCGAAATCGGCCGGTTTTGTAGAGAATTGCTCATTAGGTTTTATAAAAGAAAATGTTGGTATATGATTTGAGTACTAGTTAAGTGTAGATTAAGTGACTTTTTTTGTGTATAAATTGTGTGAGTATCTTTGTATGATGATAAAATTAGCAAAAAATAAATAAATAAAATAAGGTTGATGGACGCGCATGGGCTTAAAGAATAAATAATAATAGCAACATAACAATGAAAACAAGAAGTGAATTAACCAAACAAAATATCTAACCAGATAAATCAGACACTCTGCTATTCGACGAAAACGGAACGCGAAAAGAAATGCGTCCCGACGGACAGGCACCGCGAAACGAACTGGCTCAGCTCTGCTGTCATCGTGACAACCAGAGCTAGCCGCACCTTCACACACAAACGCACGCACTCATCCGAAATACACACCGACGACGATCGACGAAACGGAACGCGAAAAGAAATGCGTCCCGACGGACAGGCACCGCGAAACGAACTGGCTCAGCTCTGCTGTCATCGTGACAAGACTTTAAAAATGAAAAGAACTTTGCGGTGTTCAAAAAAAAGACATTAGGTTTTATAAAAGAAAATGTTGGTATATGATTTGAGTACTAGTTAAGTGTAGATTAAGTGACTTTTTTTGTGTATAAATTGTGTGAGTATCTTTGTATGATGATAAAATTAGCAAAAAAATAAATAAATAAAATAAGGTTGATGGACGCGCATGGGCTTAAAGAATAAATAATAATAGCAACATAACAATGAAAACAAGAAGTGAATTAACCAAACAAAATATCTAACCAGATAAATCAGACACTCTGCTATTCGACGAAAAGGGAACGCGAAAAGAAATGCGTCCCGACGGACAGGCACCGCGAAACGAACTGGCTCAGCTCTGCTGTCATCGTGACAACCAGAGCTAGCCGCACCTTCACACACAAACGCACGCACTCATCCGAAATACACACCGACGACGATCGACGAAACGGAACGCGAAAAGAAATGCGTCCCGACGGACAGGCACCGCGAAACGAACTGGCTCAGCTCTGCTGTCATCGTGACAACCAGAGCTAGCCGCACCTTCACACACACATGCACGCACTCACCCGAAATACACACCGACGACGATCGACAAAAACGGAACGCGAAAAAAATGCGTCCCGGCGGACAGGCACCGCGAAACGAACTGGCTCAGCTCTGCTGTCATCGTGTCAACCAGAGCTAGCCGCACCTTCACACACAAACGCACGCACTCACCCGATACACACCGACGACGATCGACGAAACGGAACGCAAAAAGAAATGCGTCCCGACGGACAGGCACCGCGAAACGAACTGGCTCAGCTCTGCTGTCATCGTGACTTTAAACGTAATACTTCGTACGCCAGCTAAAGTTGAAACATTGGGACTCTGTAATGAATCGTGGTTTCTTGTAAAATGATTATGAGTGGAGGGTTTAAATTTTGTATTACTATGAGTTTGATTTGCTAAACATGAATAAATAAAACAGCATGATTGAATGCCTCTTACAGGATAAATATTTTTGAATTTAGTGTACAAATCAACGGAATGACTACGGATTGGCAAGTTAAAGATTATTCTTAAGAATTTGTTCTGAGCAATTTGAACTTTGTTAATAAGAATGTTACATGCGTTACCCCAAACAGCAGTTATATACGAAAGATGAGAGCTAAACAATGAATGATATATTAACAAAAGGACGCTTGAAGGTAGTTTGTGTTTGATTTTATGAATGATTCCAGTTATTTTGTTAAGCTTTAGTAATACTGAATTTATATAAGGTGACCAATTAAGTCTGTTATCTAAGATTATTTTGAAGATATCTATGACTTTAACATCAAGAAAACTGTTTTTTGTTAGTGTCAATCTGTTTGGAATGGAACGATTAGCGTTTTTAATATTTATTATATTCGATTTATTAATATTTAAAGTTAATTTGTTAATTCGGAAATATTCAACAAGAGTTTTGAGATCATCATGCAAGTTTTTATCATTTACGGAAGCAGACTTGTTATTACGTAATACACAGAAAAGAAGAATCGTCAGCAAAAAGTTTCAATTTACCTTTAAGAGATAGGAATGCTGAATCATTTAAGTAAATTATGAAAAATAATGGTCCAAGAACCGAGCCTTGTGAAACACCTCAGGGGGATGCTAAAGGCCGCCATCTTGGGTGATTGAGATTGATAACGCGCGCAAAATGCGCACAGTGAAAACAAAAATATTTTTTTTATTAATAATTCAATTATTGTTATAAGAATTACTGCAGTAAAAGTCAAATTACACAGTAGTTAAGTTAAACCTTTCATGTGATAAAATTACAACTTTAAATGAGTTCATCGGCCCAATGTGTGCTTAATAATCCCAACTTTAGTAGTTTATTTTGCAAATAAATTGATAAAAATCACCTCAAAAACATACGCTAACTTTTAAGCGTACATTGCGGTAAAATTTTCCATAAAAACAATAATTACTTTATTTCCATTTTATGCCTGCAGTTTTTGTACTTTTTTTACAGTGCGCAGTTGCTTTGTTTTGGTTCCGTAACGAACAGCTGTTCTTTTGTGCTGGAGTCGAAGTTGACATTTCCCTTTTGTTCTGGTGCCGAAGTTGACAGCTTGTGTTGGCTACGGGCGAGCTGCCTGTAGTGAGATATAGATGTCGCCCCCCTGGAACACCTACATCAATAAATTTAACAAAACATAGACTAATAAAAGACTACACAGTGGGCTCTGAACCATGACTCAACCTTTTTATGACCCCTCGGCACGACCGGTTCACTGTCAAAAATGATAGATCGAAATGTTATCAACTGGCAGCTCTGACTTTGACATGACATTTCGCGCAATGTAATTGTTTATGTTTTTTTTTTGATTCAAACGGAAAAAGTTCCGGATGAGGATGATTACTAGAGTGAACCATCGTCAGGGGGAATCTCGAGGGTGGTCGAATTTCTAGCGATTCACATTCCGCGTGTCTGCTGAGAGATGGACGCGCCTACGCTAGGAGGTCATTCCGCGATTCGAATGGCAACTGGGCCTCACCATCGAGGGCAACAAGCAGCTCTCGATCGATTTCGGACTTTTAATCGTCATCCTCCCAGAAAACGATCATGTGAACACCGTCGGGTTTGCCAAGCAAAGCCGGCGTATCTAGACGCGGGCCGCCTCCGGTTAGTACCGCTAGGGCAAAACCGACCTCCACCAACCCGTAATCTTCTCCTGTGGCCGAATGGTTACGGGTTTCGCCTCATAAGCGGAAAGTCATGGGTTCTTCTCAGGGTGGCAGCCTTAGGTTTAAGTTCAGAGGTAGCAGCAACCGTATGAGTATAAAACGGTTGCTTCACGTGCTCTTCTAGCATGTGATCAATCTTGGGATATTCCTTAGCGCCTCTTCCCAAAATACTTTCCTCGTGTCTTCGCATGTAAATAATGCCCAGCCGATCGGTATTGCACTGCAGTCCAGTCGCATTGTCCAGATCAGAGCAAAGGGAACACCGCAAGAGTAGCGCCGCAAAAAGACAATTGTCTTTACAAGACCCCGCGCGGCAAATAATAGCTGCTGGGAAGAGCTTGAAAAATGACACGAAAAAATTGTCACCGCGGTTCTAGCGATACATAGCGCACAAGGCACATGGAATGGAGTTTACAGCAGGGGTGCCCAACCTTTTGGCCCTGCGGGCCAGATCTGATTTTTCTAAAGCAGAGGCGGGCCGGAACTAATGTTGGTGAAAGTAAAAAACAGTAAACATTTTTTTTCATAAAATTTATTTTAATAGGTTAATTCAAGTAAACAAATACATAAACAAGTGTTGCAAATAAGATTCAAATAACTTGATTTTAAGAAAGAAATACAAAGATTACTTTCAAAGATGTGTTTATTTGATTTACTTTTATTTTGTTTTGGACAAAATTGTATTGTAATTGTTTTTGTCGATTGAAATTGAATTCCCTGACATCATTAACTAAAAAAATATCAAAATTTCGTCGTTGCAAGTTTTTATTCAAGTTTGAAAAATCAACGAGACAAGATAAAATTTATTAAAACGAAATTTGGATTCAATGGAAACAATTTTTGCGTTGTTTTGCACCTTTATTCAAATATTTTACAAAACATTTCAAAATTATTTTAAAGACATGAAGTTTAAAATAAAATTGTATACAAATATATATCTGATTCGTCATTCTTCCAATTTCTTAGAATTATTGAAGATTATGAAAAAATGCTATCTTATTTTTTGACTTCTTTTAGTTGCTTTAATTTTTTAAATATATTTGCAGTGATCTTTATTTTCAATATAATTAATTTGCCTTTTTTAAGCTTTTTCCCAGCAAAACTTTATCATTGAAAAGTTTCTCTGAAAAAAAAATAATCAAAATCCTCAAAAAAGAAACAATTGAATTAGAGATAAAAACAGCCAAAGAAATTTGAATTAAGTGTCTTGCAATCTTTTTGCATATTTTTCAAGTTTAATAATTAATTCTGATAACATCAATATTGAAATGATACGAATTAAATTCAAACATAAAGAATGTTTAGATGTGAAATGAAATGATTTCAAAAAATACAAAGGCATAATCCTAACAAACGTTGAATTAGCAACATTGTATGTCAAAAGCAAAATAAACAAATAAATGTTTTGTTATAATATCTGAAAAATTGATCTCAAGATATTTTTTTTTATTTAGACACTCAATTTATTTATTGAATATTTTATGAAGGGCCGGTCATAGAACTATTTTGAAAAGCCGTCGCGGGCCGGATGAAATGGCTTCACGGGCCGGATCCGGCCCGCGGGCCGGACGTTGGGCAGGCCTGGTTTACAGCATCTGGATGGAACAGCACTTTCCTTCTCAATAGGGACTGTGTTAAAGATCTGGAAATGCTTAATAACAGTAAAAATGGGTAACACGATACAATAGTCCTTGTAATCAGGATTCCGTGTCTTAATACTCAAACAGAAAAAAAAACCCGTAATCTTCACCCTGAGAGGCTAGAAAGTCATTAGAGACGCTATCTAGACCTCGACGTACTGCACCTACTTTAAAAACCTCAACACGGCCAAGATCTTTGCCATTAACTGCCAACTTGGCATTCCCAACCTCAGAGTTAACGTCGTCAAACAAAAATTCCGGAACCGAAACCCGAAACAAAAACGCGGTTACTTTATATCATATAGGTACTTGAGGGTTTATTTATGAAAGCTGTTTAAAAAAAATCACATAGTTCTTCTTGACAACTCCTCGTCCCTCTGGATGGTTTTCTTCAGCTCCAGAATGGCCTTCTTCAGCAGCTCCTTCTCGTAGGCGTTCACCTTGAGCTGACCAATTTTCTTCTCGAGATTGTGTTACCCAGGAGCAGCGGCGTGGAGAAGTAGGTGGCCTTGAAAATATCCGAGCGGACGTACGCACACTCGATCACGTTCTTTTCGCCGTTCATGGCACGGTACAGGGCGAGGGCAAAACGGGTCCGGCGTAGGCCATCGAGAGCATGGCGGAACCGGCATCGGCCTACTGAATATATTCTGTGAGGGCGGCAATCTTATCCCGGGGAAGCTCTGGGATACACTGAGATGATATTATCCCCGGAATGACCTCTAGTAAATCCCGCTCTTTCACCAAAGAAATATTACATATTGCACAGCTGATTGACTTTTTCGCAGCCTGCTGCCTTGATTGCAAAGCAAAACAAAAACAAACAAGATGCGCGGGTAAATCAGCACAAAACGGAATCGAAAAAGTCAGCGCTGCCAGGTCGATCTGTCATACGAGGGGCTAGCTGATGCGGTTCACCGTGGTACCCGCAGTTCACAGCTTATGAGTCATACTTTTTGGAAAATTTTGTTCGAAGTGTTTAGTCTTTAATTAGTCTATGATCAAAACTTACAAACTGGGATCTATTAGATAGATAACTTTTAAACAAATCTAGAGAAACACCACGAACACCAGCCCGTCCAAGTTTAGCTAACAAAATATTATGATCAACGGTGATCAAGCATATCCTCCTTATCATTTAAGTGGCGTTGAATTTTATTAACTAAGTCAATTACTGCGTTAGTTGTAGAAGATTTCTGTCTAAACCCAAACTGTTGAGTGCAAAAGAATTTTGTGCTAATTAAGAAGTGATTTAATCTTTGAAAAAGGAACTTTTCGAAAATTTTATTTATTGAGGAAAGAACAGATATTGGTCAATTGGATCCGGATTTAAATATAGGTGTAACTCTAGCTATTTTTAACTGATCAGGATAGAAACCATTAACCATAGATAAATTTAAAATGTTAGTGAGAATTGGGGCAATAATTAACTTTACTTTTTTTTTTATAAATGCAGAAATATTTTTAAAAATAATTCCAAGTATTTTTTGCACTTTTCATAATTTGCAATTCGCAATTTTCAGGGCCTTGACTGATCTTATGCACCAGGTTTCCGACGAACACGCACTGCCCTTACACCTACATCTCACCCTTGCTCTGAGTCAGTACGAGCAACACGCTAGAATACGCTTTGAGTGTTCGTGCCAGGCATGCACACCCGAGGGGGACGTCACTCCGCGATAACACACTAAAACGCACAAAAACGAGCTCGAAAAGCATCAACGCCACTCATCGTGTCGAGTTTTCACATAACGCCACCTTAAAGCATGTTATCGCAAGTTAACGCGCGTTAAAGCGAGTTAAAGCGACCAGAGTCTGCTCGACTTTTGAACCGGGTAAATCTATCTTGCAACCTTGCTGTCTTTTATCGAGCAGTTTTTGGTTATGTTTGGCAACTCGGTATTTGTTTTTGTTTTTTCAAGCAGTTTTGACAGAAAGTAAAAAAAAAAACAAAGCAAAATTTGTGATTTTTTACCAACGGACGGAAAAGTTTTGTCGGTGTGATCGCCGGCTCCACCTTCCACAGAGCAAGGCGCGCGTTTTGACGACCGGACCGGACCGGATTCCAGGTATGATGCGTGTGATCGGCGGCTCCATCACCAAGAACTTTAGCGGAGAATCCTGACTCAAACTCAAGGAGGAGGAAAGTTTTTGGTAATATTTTTTTACGCAGTGCGATCAACAGATTTTAATTGTGATTTTTAATGTTATTGTTGTAGGCTGATAATCGACGCGCTTGGCTGTAGATAAGCCTAGACTGGGTCCATCTCCAGCTCTATCTCCAGCTTTTGCCCTGATTCTGACCGTCCCCCAGCGAATCGCCGAAACGATTGCCAAGCAATTGACAAGTTGCGCAAGTGCACGGTAGTGAACGCAATATTCAGGCAGCACAGATGCGGCCAAATAACACAAAGGCAATGAAGCACCGGTCGCGAGGGAACCGAAGGATCAACGTGGAGGAAGTGGACATACCGGAAGACGATTGACAAATCCTGCTGGCATTGTTATTTTGGTGCGACTCACCGGTGAAACGTATGCCCAGTGCGACCCAACCGTGTTCGAGGTTAATTTGTCGGGTGTCGGTTCGGATTCAAGGCGTTGTCTTTCGTGCTCGAAAAGTAAGCCGGAGGCCGCAGAACGGAAGCAGATAGTCGCGATTAAGGAGGAAGCGGAACTTGGCACCTGGTGGTGTCGGTGCACGGTGGTATCTTCACATTTGGATCACGATTTGGAGAATCAACAAAGAGCGGATTATAAAGGACATCGCGGCAGGTTCAGTAAAGAAAAAACAACCTGTAATAAATCGAGTTGTGTAAAGTAAAATTCAATTTAAATTCAATTAGTGTTTTTATTACAATTAAACAGTTTCTTGTACAGAACTGGTTGCATGTCTTCAGGCTAAAATTAAGCACACGCAGCTGGCGCTTGTCCGAGCAGGTTAACCTTTACTTGGGCATCTCCGACGACCACCATCTGTAGCTGTAGGTGACTTCATCATGGACTTCATGGACCTTAAGCCTTTCAGGCCTGATGGGTCATATATGACCCAAATATCATAGCTTTTTGAAAAATTCAGGCCCGAAAGGGTTAATCGAGGCACGCTCCTAGCCCTCAGCTTCTGCACAGCAACTGAACCAGCCCGGACTTGACGTTGTTGTACGACACGTCAATCACGAACAACATCGCCAGTGCCTTCGGCGGAGTGTTATTCCGGCAGTAGTCCTTGGTGATCACAAAGTCGTACGTTCCGGACGCTCGTACTTGTCTATTCGCTGGCCGGTGTGATCCAGATGCCGGAAGTACTCTGCCGGAACTTCTGTCGTTGCCTTGCACAACAAACACTGGAACAACGTCCGCCGTCGATGATCTGGATTTACGGACACATGTAGGCCGTGTAGCGAATGCATCGAATCGGTCCCACCTCGCCAAAATTGATGATCGGTTGGGCCAGTTCCTTCTCGACGGCACGATCGACTCGAACCGAACGACACTCTGCTTCATGTCCGTGTTGACCGGGAGGTGGAACATCAACGAACGCTTCCGCATCTTAACGGATAACCATTTACGGGTTCACGTTCCGGTTCTGGTGTTCTCTCAGCATGTTGAATGGGTTCCGGCGACTTTTCTTGCTGTTCCGGAATATCTAGTCGGAATTTTTTAACCGGCAAGGTTTTTTCAACTATTCAAACGAACTGCTCGACTGATTTGACAACGAGAACTGTCATTCGCTTTTGACAGTTCTCGCTGTCAAAAAAATCGAGCAGTCTGATGTGTGCACGCAAAAAAGGTAAGCCAAAAAGCAAGTTATCGCGGTTAACGCGCGTTAAAGCAAGTTAAAGCAACTTAAAGCGGAAAGGTGAAATTGAACGCTGCAAAGGTCTGAAAAGGAAGCTTTATCGCTCGGTTAGCGCGGAAGTGACGCACCCCTCGTGCACAGCTTCTTTTCCGGTAACGCATTTTAACTCGGCCTGGGGTGGTACATTGCGTAGGGTTTGATGTAAGTATACGCGCCTAACCATTGATAGTGTGCCTATCAATTTTCATTAAAGCAAAACTGTTTTATTTTTAGTTTGAATTCAAAAACAAATTGTTATTTACTATGTTCGGGCCGAAAGCTGTCAGCCCGAAGAAAATTTTACGAGTGAGCAGTGTCCAACCCCACGGCTACTGCGATTGACGACAAAGCTGGCAACCGCGTGCCGTTGACGACGGTGTGAGAGCGAGAGAGGAGACAACGACGAAACGACAACGATCGAGTGGAGAGATTTTGGCGCGCGAACAGCACGGACGAGAATTTTCTGCGCGTCGAGTCGAGGACCAAACAAGTTCGCCGCAAGCAGCCGAAATGAGTGGACGGAAGTCGTCGCCGCGGATCACGAGTTTTTCGGAACAAACTATTAAATTTAAAATTAATTGCTAAATAGATGTAGTAGAGAAACTCGAGTGATTTAATCGGTGTTGCTTGCGATAATCTGACCCTCCCAGTGAAATTCCCGGTTCCCCCAGTCCGCCGGAAGAAGTGTTGTGTTTGCTCGAGAAATTACAGTCCGCTCGAATCGAAACTGGACATGGTCCTTCGAGCCGGATCTGGTGAACTGGAAGTGCGGGGTAGTGCTCAGGACAAAGGCGTTGGGTCGTTTGTATCGCGGCAAGTGGACAAGTTCACGAAAAGCGCGAAAAAAGTGAACGCCACGACCAAGTGAAAAAGCCGCCATCTTGGCGAAAAAAGGAGCGACGCCATCTTGCGTCCAGAACGATCTTGAGAGGAAAAAAGTTCCAGAAGAAGAACAAGTGGAAGGTTCCAGAAGCGGGACCGGGAGAGAAGTTTAGTGTCGGCCAAGAGGACGCCATTGTTTCCCCCATAGCACCGTGATTTCCAACTTGGTGGATTTCCGTGATAGGTTCGGACAAAAGGCTCGATTAATGGGGGCCCTCGAATGCCAAAAAGTTCCGCGGAAGCTCCTGCAACATCACCTGGAGGCGCTGAGTTCGGAAACTCAGCCACATCACATGAAGAAAGAGAAGAAGAAGCGGAAGTTGCAGGACAAGATCAAGATGGAGATCGAGACGCTCATCCACCGCTGAGGCCTGGCCAAAGGTAATGTGAAAAAGATACTCTAAGCTATTCGCCCCACGGAGACTGCGGAAGTTCGCCAGCTAAGCGAGCCGCAAGTTCATGTCTACATGAAAAGGTTGGAAACCGCTCAGAAGGAGTACATGTCCAACCACGAATCCATCCTGGCCATGGTCGACATGGAGATCGTAAACAGGCTGACAAGCATTAAGGCTGATACGCAGATGGGAAGGAACGCAAAACTCCATACAAAAAAACGCCCAAGAAACGGTCAAGGAAAGGGTCACGAAAAGATTTTTCTTAAGCGGTACGCAGCTGAAAAGTAACAGAAACGGAAAGATTGCGTTTGACGTTTCTTCGCGCGGTGCTTGTTTGTAATATGTTTTGATGAAAAATCAAAGAATTGATTTTTTTCTTTTTGAATACGACTGATAATTACAAACGTTTTAATAATTTTGTATTGGTGATAATAATATTTAAAATTCCCGCCGAATCTCAAAAAGCAGAATATTGAAACTAAAAGGACAGATTTAGTTTGTCGGTCGAAATGGAGTAAAAAAAGAAGTTGTCTTTATAGATGTCGGCCATCGTGTCACCAACAATTTATTGCTAGTACCAACCAGCTACCTCTGGATTATAAGTCCCCTGCACTGTCCGATTTATCCACACTCGCGGGACCAAAATGAAGTAAATCAGAGTGAAATTAAACTTGACAATAATCATACAAATATCTATGTTCTTACTGAAAATACAATAATAATCTGAAATTTTGAAATCCAACCAAACAACAAATTCAAAAATGTGAAAAAAACAAACATTT